>NW_024465256.1:0-128801 GCF_017591425.1 Ochotona curzoniae
ACCTACTATCCAGCCCCCACACACACTTGCAGATGCCTTTCTGTCTAGCCACCCCTGTCCCTGCCCTGGTTTTCATGCTCTCCAGTGGGAGTGGTTACCCACAAGGGAGGTGCCCACTATTTCCCTACTAGGCCAAGCCAACTTCCGGATTGTGCACTCTCCAGGTGGTTCTGGCACTTAACTTAACAGAATTGGCCTCCAGTGCCAGCCTCTGCCATCTGATGATGTGGCAAAGCCCAACTAACCCTCACCCACTCTAATTTTTGCTTGCACCAGTCGGAACAGTCAGCCAAACCTGGCCCTTCCCCAAGTCTAGCTCACATGAGGCCCACAGGTGTTGTAGCCCTGCCTAGTCTGGTCTGCCCCCATCCCAACTCATGCTCTCCAGTAGGAGTGGTTGTCCAGCAGGGGAGCCCACATTCCCCTGTCAGCTTTACCTCCTCTCTCCCCCTCGACCCCCCAGTTCTCACGTGTGCTGTTTGGGCACTGCAACCATATCTGGTATGGCTCACCTCACGTTGGCATTCCTCAGTGTGCACTGGTATGTGTTGCGACCGAAACTGGCCTGACCCACACTGTATGCTGGTGCTCAGATTCGCCAGCAGTTGATGTGAATGGGTTCAGCCTGGTCTGCCCCCCACCTATGCCATATGCATGATGTAAAGATTTATTTTATCTTTATTGCAAAGTCAGATATACAGAGAGGAGGAGAAACAGAGAGGAAGATCTTCCATCTGATAATTCACACCCCAGAGACTGCACCAGCCGAAGCTAAGCCGATCCAAAGCTTGGAGCCAGGAACTTCCTCCAGGTCTCCCAAGTGGGTGCAGGATTCTAAGACTTTGGGCCATCCTCCACTACTTTCCCAGGCCATAAGCAAGGAGCTGGATGAGAAGCAGGGCTGCCAGGATTAGAATCAGCACCTATATGGGATCCCGGCGTGTTCAAGGTGAGTACTTTAGCTGTTAGACAACCACACCTGGCCCCAGATAAAAATAAATATTTAAAAAAAAAAAACCTACTACTGCCTGCCTGCCTTCCTTCTTTACTTTTCTCCCTCCCTCCTTTCTCTCTCTCTTTTCCCTTCAAGGTCACCAGCACTGGATAGTCTTTGGCCAGATCATCAAATATCCACAAGGTAACATGGGCAGTGATTCTAGGCTGTTGTGCCACCTCTGTGTGTATGCTTTACCCTGATCCTCTTCTGGCCACTCTGGAGGAGGTCAGCACCACATTGGGCCACCAGGGCAGAAAATGAAAGGCCACGTGGATGGGGCCAGCAGAAAAGCAAAGAGCAAACTACAAAGGAGACTCAGCATCTCAGACAACGTCCACAGAAGCCTGCTGACAGTGGCTCTCCAAGGTTCTGTCACCTGCCTACTTCTGCATTTCCCCTGGTGACCATGTCCACACTCAGGACTTCAAAGGATGTGTATGAGGCTGAAGGTGACATCAAAAGAGGATGTGGAGGCCCGGCACAATGGCTCAGTGGTTAAATCCTTGCCTTGAAAGCACTGGGATCCCATATGGCTAAAACACTGCGGTGCATGCCCTGGGGTCCCATTTGATTGCCAGTTTGTGTCCTGGCTGCTCCACATCCCATCCAGCTCCCTGCCTGTGGCCTGCACAAGCCTTGGAGGATGGCCCAACATCTTGGGATCTGCACCCACATTGAGACTTGGAAGAAGCTTCTGGCTCCTGGCTTCAGATCGACTCAACTCTGGCCATTGTGGCCACTTGGACATTGAACCAGTGGAATGAAAAATCTTTCTCTCTGTCCTACTCTCTATAAATCTGCCTTTCCAATAAAATAAATAAATTTTTGGAAGTAGAAGGACAAAAATCACAAACTACCACTACTACCCAGTACTTCATACCCATCATGATGTAGCATAACACATAACCATGTGTTTATGGTGATGCTGATATTAACAAATCTATATCTGTCAGTCCTATAAAAACATAGCTCATACATATGTATGCAATAAGACATGCTTATGAACATGAACCACTTTGTTACTCCTCTAACAATAAAATGAGTGGGCCCGGCGCAATGGCTCAGAGATTAAATCTTTGTCTTGTAAGCACTGGCATCCCACATGGGTGCTGATTTGTGTTCCAGCCGTTCCACTTCCCATCCAGCTCCATGCTTATGGCCTGGGAAATCAGCAGAGGAAGGCCCAAAACCTTGGGATCCTGTGCCCATCTGGGAGACCCAGAAGAAGCTCCTGGCTCCTGGTTTCAGATCAGCTCAGTTTTGGCTGTTGCAGCCATTTGGGAAGTGAACCAGCGGATGGAAGATCTTTGTCTCTGTCTCTCTTTCTCGTCATAAACCTGATCTGTCTTTCCAATAAGAATAAATAAATCCTTATAAAATAAAAATATTAGTAACACTACAACATGCTGATAAAAATACTTTGGAAATTCTTAACTTGCTTAACACTCCTAAACTTAAGGCCATTTGAAATAGCCAGTCATTCTATAGAATCAATGTAAGCTTGTAATCGTACAATCTGGCCGCACTGATGGCTTTTGGGCAGCAGGTTAGGGGTCTAACAGGTTACAGGCAGTCGCACCCATGGCAGGAAATGTGGGGTGATCCAACCAACAGCCTTTGGTGTCACCAAGAACCCCAGGCCTTCAGGACTGGTTGGTCCCAGGCAAGGCAGGATCCCCAATCTCAGGGAGCACAGAGTGGGCTGTGTGTCCTAGCGCTGAAACACACAGTGCATGCTGTGCTGCCTGCGCTGACTCCAGTGCAGAGGAGGGGAGCATGTCCAGGTGCACTCGAATGAGTCTGGCCTGCTCCTACAAACCAGCTGAGGTCCTCAGACGCCACCTCAAAGACAAAAAAGGCCAGAAACTTCTCAGAGTTAGTGACAGTAATCTATGGACACAGCCAGCAGAATCAGCTAAGTTTTCTATGGCTCCTGAGATGTAGCCATTAGGTGAGATGCAGAGAGCTTTCTGAACCCAGGACATGAAGACCTTCACACCTAATCAGTAAGAAGCAACGACAGAAGATGAGACAAATGTATATCCTCCAGCAGCCCTTAAGAAAAGGGGTTGGAAATCTCTTAGTGGGAGAGTGAAACAGGACACATAAGTAGCAAGCTTAGCATCACCAACTGGAAGCCAAAGCCCCCCTACCTTATGCAATGTGGTCTATCTACTTGTCAATCAGATGGCCCCTTCCTCAGGAGGCACTCCCCTCACCTGGGACTTGGGGTGGTATTAGGTACTACCCCTCCTTCCAGACTCAAAAGAAGCCAGTCAATGGCAAGTGGCACTCTCTCTTCCCCACCCAAGATAACAAGATTAAAGCAGAAAATCTCTTTACAACCCTTCCTCTCTCTGGCCACTCTAGCCCTAAGTGTGTGTCTGTGATGGCCTTATCTTTTAAGTAAACCTTACCAAGAAAAAAAAAATACATTCTATTTTGTCACATACCCTATAACTCACTGACTTGTATATTTTGAGTAAACAAGCTCTTCTCCTACGTAACTGACTAAAGACATTTACCATTTTGTAATGCTCAGCATTTTGATCATACAATTTGGAATAAATAATAACAAATACTTTCCCTTGTAATCCTAATTCTTACTGCTTTAAAGCATCACTAACAATATCCATAAACAGATCTCCAAGTCTAGTGGCTCACAAATCTGGCACGTATCATCCACATTTTGTTGCAATTACCAACAATCAACATTTCTTTTAACAAGCAATTAGGGTGAGAGCAAGCCATGTGCTCAGATTTTATAGATGGAATTACTAATCTAGAGCTACCAAACTGTGTCAGTGATCTCATTTTGAAATGAGGTAACAAAAGCAGTGCCCAGTTTGTCAACATTTACGTGCAAATATGTGGTTCTCCAAGAGGGTTGCTGCAGCCCCACTACCAAGGGTACCTCACCCATGACCCCGACACTGGCACATGAGCAATGCTGACCTATTTACCATGCTTCAACAGTTTTTTGTTATATATTAGCAGTTAACATCTGTTTCACAGAGCTAAGAAATAACCAATTAAGAATTTGGGGTACTCTTTCTTTACATACTAACTGAAAAAATCTCATTAACATGGAACACATACACACACACAAGAGAAACGTGGAACACAGCAACTATCACATCTAGAATTCCAGAGAGTTAACCGAAAGTCAATGCGCTCATCTTTTCTGTCATATGTTGTTAATTAGAAACACATAATATACCTTTCTATTTGTGGAGGCTGTTTCTTGGACTGAACTGCTTGGAGAAATTCAGTAAAATACTCTGGCTTTACAATGGGGCATCCACAAATGAGTGCACAAATCGTCTAAAAGAAAGAAAATATATGTGGATATATATATATAGTCATTATGATAGCTTCTTCTAAAGAAAACATTCATGTTATAAACTACAAACATGCCTTTCTAATAATTGTTTTCTTTCCTTTTCTTAATTTGATAAACGAAGTCACAATCTGTAAAATAGAATTTCATATTTGCTCAGTTTTATACCACAAACCAGAACTACTCAATTATCAGAAGCCAATGACACAGTAGTCCTTTGGGATAGGCAGAATAACACAAAGACTTTAAAAATGCATTCCAATTGAAAAACATTACAAGTACACGTTCAGGCTGAAGAAATCTAACCCATCCTGCAGAGGCAATACACATTAAGAGATAAATGGAAATTTCTTTGGAGCCTTACTGCTTTCAGAAGGAGTAAGAGTATAGAATAAAGCCTCTTCAACACAGTAAATCAAGGAGCAACTGGTTAGGCTCAGTGGAAGCTGATGCACACATAAAGAGAGAACGAAACTGTGAACTAACGTGAATCAAGCTATCAGCCTCAAGTAACACACATCCACAAACTCATAAAGGACTAGAAAATACTACTGTGGGCAATTAAAATAAGAAAGAGCTGGCATATTCTAGGAAATAATCCAACTATACAGTTTATACATATGTTTTCAATAATGCAGGTGTTAGGAGCGACCAGATTGAGGGTATCTCTAAAGACTGGAATCTGACAGATCCCAACTTCCTATGTGAATGAGATCATCCAAATGCAACATAGAGTATTTAAGTTCAATCAACACAGGACTGGAGTTCGGTCCTTGGGCTTGGGGGCAACTGACGCTCCCTGCAGTGTGGCGACTGTGGGGGGTGCCCCTGCCGGGTCGGACCCAATGCGGGGGACTCACGCCAAAGACACTGCCACAAGGCAGTGAACGAGTCCTCGGCCTCCCCCAGGACCCAAGAGAGCTCTTCCCTCAGGGTAAGTCCGCCATGAGGGAACTTGGGAACTGGGTGGAAATTCCTAGCTCCGCCCAGCTGCTAAGACCATGCGGCTGGGGGAGTTTGGGAGGAGTTCGGTCCTTGGGCTTGGGGGCAACTGACGCTCCCTGCAGTGTGGCGACTGTGGGGGGTGCCCCTGCCGGGTCGGACCCAATGCGGGGGACTCACGCCAAAGACACTGCCACAAGGCAGTGAACGAGTCCTCGGCCTCCCCCAGGGCGGCCAGTGCACCAAGTGGTGCCAGGCTTTGCCTGCTGGCCGCCCGGAAGGGCAAACTCTGGGGTTTTCAAGATATGTAATTGCTGCCTGGGTCACTCATGACTAAGACTAGGTTGAGTGTAGGTGCAAAGTGAATTTTCGGGTATTCTCAGTGACAGTGTCATGAAAGATACAAGCAGGCAAGGGGACCAAGACCTAGTGGTTTGGGGGAAGTGTCCAGAAGATAATTTTAGTAAGACAGATGCAACAGCTCAATTATGAATACAGAGATGGGATATTAGTATTGAACATCACTGATCACCATATACTAGCCCACACCGAAGCTATGGATGGGGGCCTCTTTGGCAGTGTTGGGTACCATTGCCCGACTGAGTGTTGGAGTTGTGGAGTGGTCACATTTGGCAAATCAAGACACTCTCCAGCACACAAGAGAACTTGGGCTGGGGGTAGGCTCTGTGGGGTTGTGTGGGTCCAACCCTTTGGAATACAAATCCCCCGGGTTAGTTCCCAAGCTGGGGTTGCAATGGTCTAAGCTAGGTGTGACCACGACATCTGCCATCACTCATGGGTAAAGGAATCCACAACAGTCAGGGTAGGTCAAGGCAGCAGCACCCAAATGTGCATCTTTAAACAGGATGTGGGGTGGGCCGGGCTGCCACTGGAAGGGGACAGAAGGGGCAAGGCTGAACAAACCTTAACTCACAAGTAACAACAGAAATCAGGTTGGAGCACAGCTCATGCCAGGTAGGTCCTTGCACATACTGATCTGTGTGAGGCAGAGGCACTAAGCCACAGCATCCAAGGGGCCACGACAAGTGAGGGGCTCTGCCAAACAGAGACAGAACAACCACCGGCCTACACCTGCTCTATGGCAGGGCAGAGGCCCGGTTGGGGAAATAACAGGACACCCTAGCTGGGTTGAGTTTCCCACCAAGGAGCGCATGGGCTGGAACTGAGGCTACATTCTGATCAGGATACGATCGTAATCTCACTTGGCACAATTGTGGACTGGGATGGGAAGCACCAAGCCAGGCCAAATTCCAACACCATCTGGTGCTCTGGAGGACCGGGGAGGGTTGTGTGACAGACTAGGTTAGGTCTCAGCCCTTACTGAACCATGTGTGAGCTTGGTAGGGGTATGGAAGAGCCATGGCTGGGTTGAAATATCCAACTGAATAAAACTGCAACACGCGCGATTCTGGGCTAAGCACGTAACTGCTCCGAGTCGCAATTTCTCTTCAAAATATAAAAGCTGAACTAAATACTCCTCAGGTTTCCCTCTGGTCCTAACATTCAATAATCTAAACAAAACAAAAGCAAAAAGCAAAACAAAACAAAACAAAACCCTATAAGCCTAACTATGCATTGAGAACGCTGAGCAAAAACTAATGATCAGGGTTATTTATTTTATTTTTTTTTTTAGCAAAAAGTGATCAGAAACACCAAAGAAACGCTACACACTCCATGGTGGTGTCTCTAATGGTGGTCATTAGCATGTCAGTTACTAGAAGTGTCCAGCTCTGAGGACCTGGCAAAATCTCCTAAGACAATCAAAGCATCTTTGACCTTATTTCAGGCCTTCTAAACCCACGTATCATTACCTATTCCATTTGAGTAACTTAATATCTTAAGGGGGATTATGCTGAGCTAACATTTAAATATCAGGTCCTCATGCATATGAATTTTGGTTTTACAAATGTTTTATGAATCTATTACCTGTGAGTTTATCAACATGAGTATTTTTTAAGTTAGTCTTGCTGCAGCAGCAAAAAAATCAATGTCCTAAATTTTCCAAGAGGGAACTATCTTTGTTCAGGGTAACTTCACCATGATACAAATTTAACTTCAGGTTCAATCTGGGCAGTGAGCCTTTCTCTTTGACAGCTATTGCATACACATATATGTACACACATAAGAGCCATTTATGTATAAATTAGAATATAACACTAATATTTAATTAATTATAACAAAAGGTTTTTGCATCTTCAAACACAGGAATCAAAGTATTTGTTGCTTTTCAGCCTAAAACAATCCCACATATCTTTTGCACAGTCAGCCTGTTTAACGAATCACATCTTAAATGCCATTCTTCAATTACCTTTGGATATATCAAATCTGATGAAAATGCAAAACCTGAAAATATACCAAAATACATCACTGCTTTAATGACTAGTCAGCATCTTTGGAAGGTACATATCTATACATCTCAGGGCTTTAAAGATACAGCAAAGATTTCTTTGCGTGATTATAACTTAACTGAGGGAGCATGAGACCATGAGACAATGTCAGAGACTGGAGGAAGACAATCTGACAGAAGAGACACATGGTGCTAACTCTGTGCTGTGGGTGAGTTCACTCAAGGTCCCAGAACTTGTTTTAATATGGGAACACAGTTCAACTTACTTTCATGGTGACTTTCACTGACATCATGACAAGGTGAGTACATTCTTTTGTCCAGCTGTTCACAGTGAGTCCTCCAAGTTGCAACACAGCTTGATTTAGAGCAGTTTTCCCAGACACATCTAAACAAGAAGAACAGGCAACCAAAGGCTCATACTCTACCCTGTGAATGACAATAAAGTTACGTTATCACAGTTACAAAGACTTTACAACTTTACAATACTTTACAACTTTAAGCTTACAACATATTATTCGTTTAATTTTGACACATTATAAATTTGTAACTTAGGAAATTCTTACCTCCTAAATCTTGTGTTCCCAAAGAAGAAAAAGACATGGCCAACATCAACATTACATTTTAACTTATGAAGCATCAAACAAACGAGGCTCCTATCACAACTCACAGGGACTAACACAAACTTTTACTCACCTGTCACCCCCCACCTGTGATCCACAAAATATACCAACCACACAGAGTTCACTACTGTGCTAAATGGGAAGTCAATTATACTGTCACCTTATAATCCTTATCTTTGCTTTAAAATTCAATTGTTGTGAGATAAAATTGTCCACTTTAATCTAATTTAAAAAGTGTGGGGCCAGTGCCATTGGTTTGGTACACTAAGCTTCCACCAGGATTCCATATGGGCAACAGTTCATACCCCAGCTTCCCAAACGTGGATCCAGCTCCCTGCTTGTGGCCTGAGAAGGCAGTCAAGGACAGCCCAAAGTTGTGGGACTCCTCAGCCATGTGGGAGACTCAGAAGAGGCTCCTGGTTCCTGGCTTCAGATTGGCCCACCTCTGGCTGTTGTGGCAACTTGGGAGTGAAGGCAGGATCTCTCAGTCTCTCCTTCTCTCTGTTCATCTGCCTTTCATGTAAAAGTAAATCTTTAACAACAAAAATTAAATAAACAAATCCATACCTGAATTTACTTTCAAACACTCCAAAGGTGACTCTATCCCCTGTCTTCAAAGTTTGGGGAAGGTGATTTTGCATTTTTGCCTCATTAACAAAGGTACCATATTTAGAATTATCTTTGATTGTCAATACAGGGATTTCATCAGTTTGACTCTGAAAATTAGAGAAGTAATTACAAGTCTTTTACAGCTCAAGCACATACAATCCAGGGGGAAATGATTCACAGGAGACATTTGATAACTTTTGAAAAGGGTAAAATAATAAATAGCTGCATATCCTGCCACCACAGGGAATGACAGCTACTGTTCTGGCTGCCTTCAAAGGACTAATTAGCAATTAACATAAATATCTCCCTTTAAGAAAATCTCTGAATTTCAGAATTATAACTCTTGGAATACACATTTTTCTTTATTTCTGTAAATCAGTTGGGACTTTCCCAACCCTTCCATTTCACACACTTGAGAATTTTATGATTGGCAGCAGTTTGCTTCATGCATAACATGACAGCTTCAGTCCTAAGTTTTCGTTTTGTTTTGTTTACATTATCAAAAGCACATGGTAAACACTGGGCGAATGAAAACAAGGCATAAAGCCTAGAGGTTCTGACTTTTGGTAATAATTTTATTTTTTCTATTGCAACTTCTATAATAATGCTTTTCTACAACACAAATAGACACAAAACCTAAATGCCAGTAAACTAATCCATCACTTGTGCATTTGTCACATTTGTTCAAACTAACTGCTTACTTTCTTGTTCCTACCACGATGATTTTGAACGTATTTATTCATATATTTTTATCACTCTCATCACCCGTGGTTCTGGTGAAAGCTAACAAATACCTTCCAAGCCATTCAAAAGAGCTGTGGATCAGAAGCAACAGTTGTCTTCCCCGGGAAAACCGTCATTCCCACTGCGGAGCCTCCCTTTACACACCCAGACTTTGTGTCCATCAGTCACATACTCTCTTTAAGAGCGAGCATCATGAATGTATCACAGCTAAGCCCAACAACTCTCACCACGGAACAGTCAATGTTGTTAAGTAAACAAATACAAATACAACCTACTTTCTCCAAGTTTCTAAGTCACTGAAACAAAAGCATAAAATGCTCAAACAGCTCTCTCTCTCTCACATCAAGGCAATATAGTGTGATTTCAACTCTCACTGCAAGCTAGCAAAATACAATCAGGAACATACCAAGTTGGTCACAGCAAAATTAGCGGTTAACACTGCATGATTTCGACTGATTGACTGATCATCTTCAATTAGAATAGCACAGTTTTTCCTTCCAACGATGTACTCAGTGCCAGTCAAAAGTCTGTATGGTTCTAAGAGGAATAAAATCATGAGACACAAACACACATACATAAATGTGTACATTATATAGGATAAAACTCATGATGTGTCAAGAAAACACTTTGCTATTTCAATGTTCATCAGTTTTACATAAATTAAACTCCCATTTTCTATTAAACCCTTATTGAGGAATATCAAAAGATCACCTACATTAATGCAAGGGCATACCATTTCTCTCAAGGAATAACAGTGAAAGGAATTAATACTTTCCCAAAGTATACATTTACTGAAATCCCAAGTAAAGTCCCAATATGAACTTGACTGGAGCTTCCATCCATTAGTTCACTCCCCAAATGGCCACAACAACGGAGCTGTGCCGATCTGAGACCAGGAGACAGGAGCTTCTTCCCGTTCTCTCATATTGAGTGCAGGGTCCCAAGGCTTTGGGTCGTCCTGGACTGCTTTCCCAGGCCACAAGCAGGGAGCTGGATGGGCAGTGGAGCAGCTGGAATAAGGACCAGTGCCCATATGGGATGCCAGTGCTAACAGTAGAGGATTAGCCAGTTGAGCCATCACACCAGCCCCTATTCTTTGTTTGTAAATTTTTACCTTACTTTACTTATTTGGGGGACAGGGATACGCGTTCTGACTCACTGCCCAAACATCCAGGGTATCTGAGCCCTGGACTCAAGCTAGGTCTGCCCACAGGTGGCAGTAACTCAACTCTGAGCTGTGGCCAAGGGTGCACTTTAGCCAACAGCTGGAGACAGGCTGAACAGGACTCCCAGGCTAGCCCTGCTACACAGTGCCAAATGTCTGCCTGGTCTGAGCAGTGCTATCCCTGTAACAGATGGCTAAGTCTCAGCCTGTCACCTACTCATACCAGGTCCTGCAGGGCAAATGCCTTCTCACTGCACACTCAGACCAGGCCAACAGTGAGCTGCAACTAACCAATCCCGCTGTTTCTGGAAGTCACCTCCTACCGTCTGCTGGACTGTTGGGTACTGCTCTCTCAACCTCCACTGGCTCGGGCCACACCTTGATTCATGAAGCCTTTCCTCAGGTATGCTGTGCCAAACTCAATTTGTCTCAGGTCTGTCTTCTTTCCACACATCCACAGGAACTCTGAGAGCCACAAGACAAACTGAAATCTCTACGGTCTGGCCTTGCACTGGTGCAAGTTCATAGGGATGCCTATGTTGGTGTTTACAAAAGTCCTTCAGAGGCCAGATCATATTAATTCTCAGTTTGCATGCTGGCATCGCATGTGGGCACTGGTTCAACCCCAAGCTGCTCCACTTCCCATCCAGCTCCCTGCTTCTGGCTGGGAAAGCAGTGGAGCATGGCCCAAGTTTCCTGCACCCCTATATACACATGGGAGACAAGACGAAGCTTCTGGCTCCCAGCTTTGCACTGGTCCAGCTCTGGCCATGGAGGCCATCCCGAGAATGGAAGACTTCTCTGTCTTTCCTGCTCTCATTCAAGTGAAATAAAGAAATCATCTTCTTTTTTTTCTTTAAACCTCTTTACATAGCCAGTCAACACTGCATCTTGGGAGACCCTTTTTTTCCCAATCACAATGTGAACACCCTGAACACACAGGCAATCATGGCTTTACTGGCTTACCCTTTCTTTTATCAGCCAATAAGGACCACAAACAGCAGGCAGGCAACTAGCAACTTCCACTAGGGAAGTGCAGGCACACAGGAAAGGGGCGGGGTGAAGTGGCCTGGCTTTTGCTGCAGCTCCCCTGGGACACCAGCATCCCAGGTTTGTGCAGGGGGTCCAGCCCAGCACCGCCAAGGCGCACTCTGACAGACAGCAACTGAGGCCCTTGCATCCCGGGGTTCCTGGCTTGGGCCTGACCAGCCCCAGTGTTGGACACATCTAGGGCAGTAAACTCGGAGATGCAAGATTCTGGTCTCTCTTTCAAAAAGAAAAAGTCTGGGCTGTCCCCTCTTGCTGACAGCACGGAAACGCGTCTGAAACAACAGAAAGCATCTCCGTGCACCTGTTTCTCCTCAGCCACCTCAGCCAGGGCTCAGCGAAGGGCCAGCCGCCCCACCGCCCATGCCCACTGCACAGCGCCGGGGTCCCACGGCCACTGCACAGCGCGGGACAGGGCCGGGCGTCCACCCGCCCAACCCCGGGGCCGAGGACAGCCGGCCTTCCCCGCCACGGCGCAGCCGGGACCACCACGCGCGTGCCAGACCCCCGGTTTCCTTCCCGTTCCGCCGTGCCCCGGAAGGTAAGGGGACCCGACCGGAAGCGACCCTCCCCGACTTCCTTCCCCGCGTTGGCGCTCCTCCGAACCCGGGCCCTCTGTCCCTCTCTGTCCTTACCTCGGGCTGAGCCCGCGGCCGGGAGGAGCTTCCACATGGGCCCTGCTGCCGGCCGACGCGACCGGCGCCAGCCCGCCTGCCAGCCGCCCGAGCTGCGGGGCGAGCGCTCCCGGGCCGCGCGAGCCTCTGTGCTGCCGGCGGGATGCAGCGGGCGTGCGGCCAGGGCGCGGGGCCGCCACCTGCTGGGGAGCCAGGAACAGCGCTGTCTACAAGTTCACCAGGTACTTGTTGGCAAGAATTGCAGAGTCCCCTAAGAAAAAGCTCTGAGAAAAACTTTGCAGTGTTATTTGCTATACGTTTAATAAAATTAATGCAAAATCAATCAAGGAGAAAAGATGTGTTTTAGCCAAGTATGTTTGGAGACCATTGGAATGTGATTCCAGTTGACTGCTGTCCAGTTTTGGTTTATGTCAACTCTTAAGAGTTAAGTCCAGCATGAAATTGTCTCCTACTAGACAAAATAATTGTGGTAAATAACTGACAAATTTGAAAAAAGGAAAAGAAACTGGATGCCTATATTGTCGTAGTGCCACTTTGGTAGAGTCTAACTTAGTGGGTTGCCTGGCAGAAGCCTGTTCAGAAGGCATTTTTTGGTATTGCCTTTTGTGCATTTTATTATGAAAATGCTGCAGTCATATTTAGTGAAAAAAGATCTGAATTACTGCTTATAATAGAAATAAAAGCAAGCATTGGTTGCTTAAACTGGTTTCTCATGTCCAACCAGAAAAAGAGAACTTTAGTTAAGGTAAGATAAGTAAATGCACACACATACACCATATATACTTTTTTGAGGGGGAGGGGTAGCTAAAAGGAAATCAATTGTATGTAATACTTTAATAAATTCCTAAATTATTTGACAACTGACATTTTCATTTTGGAAATTCAACTAAATCTAAAAGCATTGTAAAGTTACTATGGTTAAAAACGAATAAGAAATTTAAATGATCTCTGTTTCTCTGGTTTTTTTTATAACATGTAGAGCTGCTATTTTACTACTTGGGGAATGGGAAGTGAAAATTGGACCCTGGAGGGTTTCTACACGCTTTCATCACTTCTCTTTTAGAGAATATTAAAACATCCAGTGTTAACTGGAGTAAAACTATTACTAAGTACCATCAGCAAGGAAAGTCTTGAGTTTGTTAGCATTGTGACCTCCTGGAAGGAGAGATGTTGAGGGTGTTGAGAACAGTGCTTTTCCATGTGTCTGGTCTCTGATCCAAGTTATACGCACAAACAGAAGCTATGAGCTTTCAGGGCACACACTGCTTTAAATGTATAATGCGACTTGCTGCCAGAACCAGATGTGTTGAGGAAAGAAAACAAAACCACCTCGTTTCTATAGCTATTAAAGTCAAGTTTACTGTTCTTTTTTTAACAAGTTTGTATTTTATTTTGCATAGCCGCACATCTGCTTATTTAAAAAAAATACTTACCCTTTGGTAGTAATGGTTCAGTACAAGTGAGTATTACAGCTTAATGTCTCTGTGTTCTAATTCTAAGTGTTCTTTTATTCCAGGTCTTATAGAGCAGATAAGACATCTGTAAGGTCATTTTTTGAAATATATTGTAAAATAATAAAAAAAGGTAACATAATTAAAAAAAAAATTGCAGGAAGAGCAGGAGAGACAGACAAATCTTTCAGCTGCCCTGTGGTTCCCGAATGGCTCAAAGATCAGGGCTGGACCAGGCCCAAGTCAGGAACTTCATCAGGGTCTGCCTTGAGGGTGGTAGGGGCCCAAGCACTGGGGCCATCTTCCAGCTGCTTTGGAAAGATTTTTTTTGTTGTTTAGATTCGTCTCACCTGAGGACGTTTTTCATTGATGCATTGAGATACTCCATGCATTTGGATTTCCTGAGTTGCAATGATTCATTTGTGTGGATCCCTAAGGAGAGTGTTAGCAGTGAGGATGATGGTTTCATCCCAAAGTAACTCCTTGAGATTTTCTTTTTCAAATTCAAGTCAACTTATCCTAACTTCTCTGTTGCATATTATGCTTTTATCTAATCATACATGAAGTATGGGTAGTCTGCCACTATGTCAACTTTTTCCTGTTTCAAGTTGGTTTAAGGTCTCCTAATGTATCGTCATCTAACTGCAAGTCTCATCTTTTCTTCAAGCCAGGACACCTCCGACTACTTGAGAACACACGTGTGATGGTGTAATTTCTGCTTTTCTGAAAGAACTCGGAGGAGACCTGATAGAGGAGCTTGGGGAACACCTCCATCAGGACACAGTCCCTGCAGGTAAGCACAAGAACCAGGGCAGGGAGCAGCCCAGCCCAGGCCCTATTACAGTACCCACCAGCATACCTGTGGCTCAGATATGGAGGCGGGCCAGGCTGGACCCGTTCTTGGCAGCCACTGGCAGAGCTGAGAACCAGGACAGGGTGCAGGACAGGCCTAGTTGGGCTGTAACAGCAGCCAGTTCACATTTAGGATTGTGACTGAGGGCTGGCTAGGCTAGGCTAGGCTGCAGTTCCCACCAGCGTGAGCTGGAATTAGGCACACAACATGCCAGGCCAGGCTGCAGCATCAGCTGACAAATGCCAAGGTGAGGCAGGCCATGCCATATCTGGCTGCAGCACCCGCCAGTACATGTGAGACCAGGGAGAGGTGGGTAAGCATGATAGGGTAGCAGCAGGGGTTTGTACTGGTGGAAGTGAGAACTGGGACTGAGGGCAGACCAGGCCAGACCAATACCCATAGGGCTGCATGTGAGCTGGGAAAGGCAGCAAGGCCGGGTGAGTATAAACACTGTGCATGCATGAGCCAGAAGTAGTGCAGGCTGCCCAGGCTTTGCCACAGCGTCAGGGCTGGCAAATGCTGGGACCAGGGGCAACTCCTGTCAAGCTAGACTGCAGAACCACCAGGAGAGTGCAAGATCTCCCAGTAGGGAAACTGTGGGCTCCTCTCTAATGAGCTGTGACTCCCATGGGTAAGCATGAGAAGCAGGGCTGCAGGTGGGACTGTCTGGCCAAGCAGTGGCATCTACTGGAATGAGTGTGGGCTGATAACAGTGTTCGTTGGGTTGAACTAGGCTAAAAGGCCCATTGATGTATACAAGAGCTGAATGGGATGGTGTCAGACAGGAGCAGTCTGCTGCACATAGTGAGAAGTACATTGATGGTGATTTTGGGGGGTCACTCTGACTAGGCTACAGTTCCTGCTGGTATGTTTGAGGATCAAATGTGTAGTGGGCTGGGTTGGGCTGGACTGAAGCATCCATTCTTTAGTGTAAGAGATGGGCTTGACACAGAACTAACCCAGCACAGGCTGATGTGTTGTCAGACTAAGCCAGACCCTGTACTGGCAAGCACACACAGAGTCAGGCCTGGGTTCAGCAGAGACGAAGTCTCTGTGGGATTCACCCAACTGAACCACTGCACTCCGAATTCCAACCGTGTGTTGAATCCTAGGACCAGTGGACTGACTGTGGAGTGCAAGTATCAGAAGTGGGCCTCCACAATAGCTAAGGCAGAGTAGTGGATGGCATACCCAGATACACATGGAGGATATGCCAGTCCACTGGGAAGTGCAGTGGACATCTGCTACCACAGCAGAGGAAGGAGGGTAAAACAAACTGTACAACTAGCCCAGCCAAGTGTTGACAGCATATATCTGGGCGAATGGAAACTCTCAGGTGGACTGTGTCAGCCAGTGATCCTTGGATGGATTTCCTCATCCTTGAAGCAACAAAACTGACATAATTTCAAAACTATTGAAACCACTTGAGCACAACCTTCAAAGCCTGTTTCATCTTGGGACCCTGGTATGATATTGGGTGGCCATTCCCCACCCCAGGTACTGAGGCAGTTGGAAGGCTGAGTGCAGCTTCTCTTCTCATCTCCTCCCTTGCCCCCAGAGACAGGAGGAAGAAAAGGAAACTTGCAAACAATGATCTCACCCACTTTCCCCTAACCCTCAATCCTTCCCACCCCCAATCAACCCTGTGAACATAATCATTTAAAAAGAAATGTGATTTAGGGAGCTAGCACTTAACATGGTGGCTAACATAGTGACCTCCTTCCAACATCAGAGTGACTGTTTGCTTGCTGGCTTCATCTCTTGAGTCAGACTTGCTGCCAGTGCAGACCCTGGGACAGAGTGATGATACATGCGTATTCTTTCTTTCTTGCTTGCTTTCTTTCTCTCTTTCTCTTTCTCTCTTTCTCTCTTTCTTTCTTTCTGTCTTTCTTTCTTTCTTTGTTTCTTTGGCATTGTTTTCATTTTGTTGTTGGGCATCTTCAGGTTTTTCTTCAGTGTTTTCTTAATTTTCATTGCAAATCTCTTTTCATCCTTAAATTTGTCCCAGGGTGTATATGTATGTATGTATTTTTTGTGTGTATTTTTGAAAGAAATTATTTTACTTGGAAAGGCAGAGTTACATAGAGTTTCCATTCCAAATGGCTGCAGTGGGCAGAGCTGGGCCATTGTGAAGCTGGGAGCTAGGAACTCCTTCCTTGTCTCCCATATGGGTGCAGGTTCCCAAGGACTTGGGCCATTCTGCACTGCTTTCCCAGTCACTGGGTTGGGAAGTGAAGCAACCAGGACATGAGCCAGTGCCCATATGGGATGCCAGTGCTGCAGTAGAGGATCAGCCTGCTTCACTGCTCCCGCCCCTGTGTGTATTTCTGTAGCTACTGTGACTGGGATTGTTCTCATCAAGTTCTTTCTCAGCCAACAGCCTGTTGGCCTATCAAAATACTACTGGAGTAATTCAAACAGTTTGACAAGAACTGGTATTAGCTGTTTCTTGGAGGTTTGGGAGAAGTCATCAGTGAAGGCATTTGGTCCTGAGCTATTGCATTACCAGTTATTTGTTCAAGTGTTCTCTGTCTTTGTGACTCAATTTAGGCAAATTGCGTGTTCTTGTAGATTTCAAAGTTTCTTCCAAATTTCCTGATTTGTGGGTATATGTTCATAATAGTTCTGACTGATTCTATTTCTGTAGCAACCATTGTTTTCTCTTTTGTGTCTCATTCAAGTGATTTTTTAAAAATGATTAATTGTATTTATTTGAAATGAAGAGTGACAGAGTGGCCAAGATGAAGAGATTTTCCATCCCATCTACTTGTTAACTCTCCAAATTGCTGTAAAAGCTGAGCCTGGCCAGACCTAAGACAGGAGCCAGTCTTTTTTAATGTCTTGAGATTTGTTTATTTTTCTACTGTATGATCAGTCCTGTTGTTCTATGTGCTGATGAAAAGGATGTTCATTCTACAAGTGTGAGGTGGGATAGTGTACAAGTGTGTTGGGTCTGTTGTGGGGAAGGAGTTAATTAGCACTGGTTAAGCTGAGCAGTAACAGGAAATGGGGTTGTGGCTAAAAGCACCTGGACTAATGGGACTCATTGGCATGCTGTTGTCTGGCTAAAGGACTTGGGGGAAAGAATATAAAAGGAGGAATAAAGGGAGGCTTTGGAGAGACTTCCACCATGACTGGTCTCTTGGTGCTTCATCCTCAGACCCTCTCCCTGTCCAAATTACTGGCTCTGCTGACAGGAGCAGGCTCCACTTGGTCCTTGTGTGTATTGAGTTTGTTATTTCTTGGTTGACTTTTTTGTCTTGTTGATTTGTTCATAGATGAAAGTGGAGTTTGAATTAATCTGGTATTATTACAACTTAAGTCTCCTTTTAGAGCGACTAAATTTCTGTTTATCAAATGGTGCTCTAGCATTCGGGGTATATGTATTTGCAGTGGTTATATTGTGTGTTAAATTGATTTCATTATCATTGTGTAGGATCATGGTCTCGTTAACCATTTTTGTCTTAAAGTTTACTTTGTTTATGATAAGCATGGTTAATCCCTGCTCATTTTCAATTTTTATTTACCTGGAGTATCTTTTTTGCTTTTTTTTTTTTTTTTAAGATTTATTTACTTTTGGGCCAGGGGAAGTGTTAAGGCAATTAAGTCCTTACCTTGGACATGCCGGGATCCCATATTGGCACTGGTTCTGATCCCAGCAGCCCCACTTCTCATCCAGCTTCCTGCTGGTGGCCTGGGAAAACAGTTGAGTACAGCACAGAGCATTGGGACCCTGCACCCTCATAAGAGACCTGGAGAAAGTCCTTGGTTCCTGGCTTTGGATTTGCACAGCACTGGTGGTTGTGGTCACCTGGGGAGTGAATCATTGGATGGAAAATCTTCTTCTCTTTCTCATCTCTTCTGTGTATATCTGACTTTACAATAAAAAGAGCAAATTTAAAAAGAAATTTTCTGTTTGCTTTTTATTGGAAAGTCAGGTTTACAAAGAGAAGAAGGGACAAAGATCTTCCATCTGTTGGTTCATTCTCCAGGTGGCCACAATTGGCTATCTTCAACTGCAGGGAGCTGGAAGGGAAGTGGAGCAGCAAGGATATGAAGTGGCATCCATATAGGATCCTGGTGCATTGAAGGCGAGGACTTTAGCCAATAGGCTCCCATGCCAGGCTTATTATGGACAACTAGCCCAGCCAAGTGTTGACAGCATATATCTGGGCGAATGGAAACTCTAAGGTGGACTGTGTCAGCCAATGGTTCTTGGACAGATTTCCTCATCCTTGAGGCAACAAAAGTAACAGCATTTCAGAACTATTAAAGTTACTTGAGCACAACCTTCAGAGCATGCTTCCCATTGGGACCCTGGTATGATATTGGGTGGCCATTCCCCACCCCAGGTACTGAGGCAGTTGGAAGGCTGAGTGCAGCTTCTCTTCTCATCTCCTCCCTTGCCCCCAGAGACAGGAGGAGAAAAGGAAACTTGCAAACAATGATCTTACCCACTTTCCCCTAACCCTCAATCCTTGCCACCTCCAATCAACCATGTAACATAATCATTTAAAAAGAAATGTGATTTAGGGAGCTAGCACTTAACATAGTGGCTAACATAGTGACCTCCTTCCAACATCAGAGTGACTGTTTGCTTGCTGGCTTCATCTCTTGAGTCAGACTTGCTGCCAGTGCAGACCCTGGAACAGAGTGATGATACTTGGCTTCTTGCCACCTTCAAGAGAAACTCTATTGTTTTTCTGGCTCCTGAATGTGGCCTTGGTCCATTCCTAGCTGTTGCAAGCATATGTGGGTGACCTAGCAATCAACGGTTCTGCTCTTCTTGTCTTCCAATGGACCACTGATTGTGGTGTCGTCAAAGGAACAGGGGAAAGGGGATAAGACAATTGTTTACAAATTTCCCTTCCTCCCTCCCTCCCTCCCACCTCCTTTCCTTCCTTACTTTCTTCCTTCCTTTCTCTTTCTTTCTTTATTCATTCCTTTCTCTCTTTCTTTCTTTCCTCTTTCTTTCTTTCTTTCTTTCTCTCTCTCTCTCTCTCTCTCTCTTTCTATCTTTCTTTGCCTTCCTTCCCTCCCTCCTTCACTCTCTCTCTTTCTGTCTCTCTTTCTTTCTCTCTTGTTTCATTTTCTTCCTGTACCTGGGGAATATGGTAAAGAAGGAAGGAGGTCCACTTCTAGCAGCCCAACTGCATCAGCACCCTGAGGATGCAGTACGGTCACTTGATGTCATCCTAGGGTCCCTGATGTGGAGCATGTTCCAAGGGTACTGCTCAAGTGATTTTGACACTTCTGACATGTTGTTGACTTCATTGCGCCAAGGTTGAGGAAATCCTTCCAAGGTCCGCTGGCTGAAATAGTTCACCTTAGAGACTCAAGTTGGCCCAGATACTTGCTGTCAAAGTATACTTGGCCAGGAGAGTTGTCCAATTTGTTCTCTCCTCCATCCTCTGCCATGGTACCAGACGTCCTCTGAGGATTTCAGTTAGCTGTCATGTCTATCATGTGCTTCTAGGCATGCCATCATTTGCACTGCAATTAGCCGGTGAGGAGGCCCAGTTCTAACACTTGCATTCCACGGTCAGACCACAGATGCTGTGATTTTCCCTGTGCTTGGTATTTTGAGTCCAGTGGTCCAGTCTGGGAGTATGGGGAGGAAGTTCCCAAAGAAACCTTATCTGTTTTTACTCCAGACTCGAGTCTTGTGTGTCAGCCCGTGTGGAGTCTAGCTCAGTTGTTCACCCACCTCAGCACCGCCCCCGCCCCCAGTGGTTGCAGTTTCTGAGTCAGTTCTGTCCACAGCCGATCTCTTACACACATCAATGGATACTGTGGCCCAGCCCATCCCTGTGCACCACACACTTGGCCCTCATGTAAATCAGTGGGAACTGTAGCCTAGTCAGAGCAACCCCTAATAACCCTCACCAGGCCCATTCCCAAACCTAGTGCCTGTGCTTGCCAGCATGTGCAGCAGATTGTCTAGTCTGTCCCACATCCCATTTGGCTTTTGTACACGTGAGTGCGAGCTGCAGCCTAGTTCACTTGACCGGTACTATGTTCCACTCATACTTATTCTGATGGGTGCAACCACCTGTCTAGCAAGGCCTGCTCAGCCCTGATTCTTATGTTCACTGGTGGGAGCTGTACCCCAATAAAGGGATATCCAAGTCCCAATTAGGCCTGCTTCCAGTCCCAGATCTTATACTTTTCAGGTGGTTCTGTAGTGTAGTCTCACAGGATTTGTTCCCATTCCCAGCATGCCAACTAATGCTGCAGCAAAGCCTGAGCAGCCTGCACTTACTCTGGCTCATGCATGCCCCAGTGGATATAGCCAGTTAACCCAGTCTGACTCCTGCTAACCCAGCTCAATGCAGGCCAACAAGTGTTGTAGCCCTGCCAAGTCTGGTCAGCCCTATGTCCTAGGTCTCCTGCTCAACAGTGGGTACACTGGCCTAACAGGGGAGCCCCTACAGTACCCCTCCTGGTTTTGTCCCCCACCACCCGAGGTCTTACATGTGGTGGTGGGTGCTACGGCCAAGCCTGGAGTGGCCTGCCATATAGTCTGGCTTGACCTGGCCTGCTTCCAGTTCTGGCACAAATATGCACTTGCTTGTGTTGTGACCCAACTCAGCCTGTCCTGTTCCCCATCCTGGTTCTCACATCTCCTAGTGGGTGCTATGAACTGGCCCAGACTGGCCTGCCCCCAGACCTGACCCACATTGGCAGAGCTGCCCAAAGCAATGCTGCCAGCCTCTTACCAATCTAGGGGTCTCTATAGCAAAGACGACCCCATGACAGTGGCTCCTAGGTGCTGTGGCTCCAGCACCATCCTTACCGATCACCCACCCTCATCCTGTACCTTCTCCTCAGTAATGCTGCCACGCCATCACTGCTCTATCAGAACAACTCTTAATTCTGGCCCCACTCAACTCTGCTTGAAAGCCAGAGTTACAGAAAGAGAAAGAGCGCTCTTTCTTCACTGGTTGATTCTTCAAATGGCCCCAAGAGACAGCTCTGGGTCAGGCTGAAACCAAGAGCTTTCTCTGGGTTTCCCCCCATGGGTGCTGTGGCCTAGGCACTTGGGTCATCCTCTGTTGGTTCTCTTGGTGCCATTAGCAGGAAGCTAGATCATAAGTGAGCAGCTGGGACATTTATGGCCTTCCATATGAGATCCCACAGCACAGGAGGTAATTTTACCCACTTTGCCATGACACTGGCAGCAAAAGCAACATTTCTAATGAGGGACTTGAACATTGTAGATTGTTGTATCTGCAGGGGTTTCTGGAACCTGTACCCTGTTGCACTGTGAGGCTGGGCCAAACAGCTGAAACACAGCTTCAGGGAGGATGGAGGATACAGCCAGGGGTCAGGGCCAGCTGTGGATTTTGTTCTGTCCACAGAATAAATTTTGGTCAGAGCCAACATTTGCTGTTGAGTAGGATTGTTAGTATAGATCCAGAGTTAACGGCTGGCTTGATCTTCCCTCTGTGGTTGCTGATGGGGTGTTGCTGGCCTTGTTCTCCAGTTTGCTGTGAGGTGGCCTTGGTCCCCAGGGAGGAGGTGCTGGGAGACATGTAGGAGGCAGGGAGCCTCATCTGAGCTATGCAGAACAGACTTACCACTGTTCAGAATGATGGTAGACACTGACAGCGTCCATGGCTTGCTACAGCCCTCACTGCTGCCTGGTGCTGCCCTTCCTTATCCCACAGGGAGGACTTCTCAGGGCCCTGGCAGCACAGCTGAGCAGGTATAGGGCTTCCTTCCTCTCACATCCTGCCGGCGGCATCTTCTCAGGTCCTCAGGAAGCCCCGCCACAGTGGGTGAAGCTTCTGCCTGGTGCTAGCCTGCTGACATCACCCCCTTGTGCCTGGCTCTGCCTTTGGCTGTGTCCCCTACTTGTTGGGCCTGATATTGGAGTGTGTAGCCAGAGTTGTCCTTTCTTGGAGTGGGACATCACAGCTGGTCCCTTGGCTGGGGTCCCCCTGGTCCCCACAAAGGAGGAAGTACATGGTTCTGCTCTCATATCCACAAGGAATAACAACACAGCTCACAACCAACTCTTGTCACAAGAGAAATTTCTCTAAATATTTAGTGTATTTATTTGAAAGGTAGAGTTACAAAAACAGAGAGAGAAATCCTCAATTCACTGGCTCCCTCCCCAAATAGCTGCAATGACTGAGGCTGGGCCAAACCAAACGCAAGCCTGGGATTTCCAATTAGAAATCTGGGTTTCCAATGTGGGTGATTGCCAGGGGCCCAAGTACTCAGGTCATCTTCCACTGCTTTCCCCACACATTACCCTGGAGCTGGATCAGAAGTGGAGCAGTTGGGTCTTGAGCTCCACTATAGGGTGCCAGCATTTACAAGTCATGCATTAACACAGTGTATTCTGTGCCAGTCCCAGGAACTTCTTGAATGAGACCCCTCAGAAGCAGGCAGTGTATGAGGCAGTCTTGGTAACTCTACTTTTGGGAGCTCATGGCATGGCCAAGTCCCCACCCCTGCGCTTGGACCATCTATGATTAGATTACACAGACAGTGTCTTTTGTCTTGAATATGTGACCTCTCACTGTCTCTCTGGTCCATTGTGTTGGGAAGCAGATGGCTGCATGGGACAGTCCCACTTGCCTGACCTGGCGAGGAGCCCTGGGTCCTGCTCATGGCCATATGTGTAAGTCTGAATGCTGACCTGTGTCCCGCAGCAGCGGCATGCTGGGCAGGCTTCAGGCTTGGCTGGATGCAGGTACTTGGGTGAGGATTCCAGGAATGAATTTCCCTCTGACATGGGCACTGTCAGTGTCTGGCCTGGATGCTGCTGCTGTTTGGATGTGGTTGTCACCCAAGAGTTGGGTGTTGGGAGTCTCAGAATGTGGTGATGGCCCTTTGGGGTTCTCAGGGGTGGCCCCCAGGAAGGATTTGGTAAATTGTCATGGGATGCTGCCAGTTCTCACAAGAGGCCAGAGGGATATTAGAAACAGGGCAGGCCTGGCCCTCCGTTGCTGTGGGGCCTATTTCCAGATGTGACTTAGCTGCCTCGCTCCCCTGTCCCACCCTCATCATGTACAGATGGAACTATTTTCAGGTAGCACCTGGCTTAATCTGAGAATGATGAACTGCAGGTGTGGAGGGTGGGCTGTGTTTTGTGCTGATATAAAAGCAGGCTTTAAAATAAATGAGTGAGCCAATGGAGTTAAAAACCTTTCCGGAGCAGGCATCTGGCCTAGTGATTAAGACACCTGTGACCTGTATCGGGGCACCTAGGTTCGTTTCCTGCGTCTGGCTCCCAGCTACAGCTTCCTCCCATTGAGGACCCAGGGAGTTAGCAGGGCACAGCTCCCCTACTTGGGACCCTGCTATCCCTGTGGGAGACCCAGCTGGTTTCCCACTCCTGCCATTTGGGGAGTGAACCAGCAGGCAGAACACTCTGTGTTCCTGTGTCTGTCTCTGCCTCTCTAAAAACTAGTTTATTTTGTAGCAAAAATGAGATTCCTGCAGTTTTTTTCATAGTATATATTTTTCAGAAACTTTGTGAAAATTTTTGTTATGTATTGGCCTCAAAAGTTTTTTGGCACTTAAATAAACTTACCTTTAGCAATACTATTACTACTTGTTTGAGAGGGAGAGAGACAAGCTGATTCATCTTTGAATGCCAGCCATGGCCAGGGCTGGGCTGAGCTGGAAGCCAGGAGCCGGAATGCAATCCAGGGCTCCCCCATGGGAGGCAGCAGCCACCCACCTGCTCCCACTGGAGTGGCACTGGCAGGAAGCTGGAGTGAAATCCCGGCACTCCCCCAGGATAGGCTAACTGCTGCCTCCTAAGCTGGTCTTCTGGTGCTATTCCATGAACGCTGATAGTCACGCAAGTGAGTCAGGAGGACACCTGCCTGCCTATCTCCTCAGGAATGCACAGTTCTACTGCAGGGACAGATGTTTAAGGAGGAACACTCACATGAGGACTTTGGAAGGGATGCCTCGCTCTCTCTGAGCAGCTGCTTTGCTGATGGTTGCAGGCGGTGAGAGCAGAAACCAAAATACCTGTGGTAGAGATGCAGCCCGTCCCCTTGCCGAGACAATTTGGCACGTGCTTTATTTATACATTTTTTTAAAGATTTCTTTCGTTTTTTGGAAAGTGAGACATACAACGAGGAGAAGAGACAGAGAGGAATATCTTTCATCTGCTGATTCACCATCCCAAGGGTCCGATATGACCAGGGCTAAGCTGATACGAAGCCTGGTGCCCAGAGGTGCTTACTGGCCTCCCACGTGGGTGTAGGATCTGAAGGGCCTGGGCTGTCCTTGACTGCTTTCCCAGGTCACAAGCAGGGAGCTGGATGGGAAGTGGGGCTGCCGGGACATGAATTGGTGCCCATGTAGGATCCTAGTGCATACAACGTGAGGACTTTAGCTGGTAGGCTACAATGACAGGCCCACATGCTGTATTTAGAGAGAATGTTTTAGACAGTGGACAGAACGAGAGTTGCGTTTCTGGCATCCTGGTTTTGAGTTCAGTTTCTCCCTGTCTGTACACCCTGGAACAAGCGACTTCTCTGAGCCTTGGGTGCCTGAGAGTGTGGGCCAGTGCTCCAATGTGCATGGCAGGTGCACAGGCCTGGGGGTTGGGGAGGAGTTCTGTGGCTGACCTCAGCCACCTGGGGTGGGACCATCTCAGGGCGTTCTTGTCCCTGTGTCCCTGTGGGATCAGCGGCTTATGGCCCTGTCCCTTACATGGCCCATGGTCTGTCACTTATAGCTCCTTTTACCATGTTTGTTTTGTGCCTTGTAATACAAATGCGTTCAAATGGGAGAAAGGCAAGGCCTTCGCTTCCTTCCTCTGGGCTTGCAGGTCTGACTGGGCCTTCTAGTTCCCTGCACCTACATCCTGCCCAGGGACCACTCAGACTAGGGGTCTGATACAGCGGCCCTCCTGCACCTGGAGGAAGGTGAAGGTACTGTGTGAGACAGCTTAGGAGTTTGGGCTCAGTGTCTTCCCTGAGAATCCATAGGGACTTCATGTGAAGGTGCTGGGAAACCCCTCCTTATTCAAAAGAATGGAGAGCAGCATGAGTCCCATCCTGAGCTGGCCTAGCCAGGGCACTGAGGGCCATGTCTCTCCAACCCCAGTTGGAGGGACCATGCCAAGCCTCTCCTCAGAACCCCCCTTTTCCCTGCAGTCCTTGAGCCTCATCGAGATCAGGAACCCTTCCCAGAGCCTGGAGAATGTCTGCCACTGGGCTTGCCTGCAGCAGAAGCCAGACACAGACCACGACAAGTACCACGATCATGCCATTTTCCTCACTCGGCAGGACTTCGGGCTGTCAGGCATACAAGGTGAGCTGCCCTCAGGTGGGGAATCGTGGGGCAAGTGCAGTGGGAGGAGCGTGATGGAGGAGTCATTGGCTTTGCCAGATGCACCTGTGCACTTGGCCCATCCCAGGAAGGAGTGTCCAGTGAGGGCCTCTAGGCCAGTGTTGGCAATCCCACCACACCCCAGAGGTGGTGAAATGGGAAGGGACTGGGCCAGGCATTGCTGAGACCAGATTGGGTTTCTCCAGGTTTACTTTAGAGATTTCAGGAAAAAAGATTTGAACACATTTCCAACCCTTGCAGATTGAGCTTTTATTCAAAGACGTAAACTGTATGAAAGGACAGATCTAAAAGAAGAATTGAGCACATCTACAATCCCCACTGAAGAGATAAAGGTGTCTTTTTCTCAGTAAGTAGAACAGATGGGAAAATCGGTAACAATGTAGACATTTGAACTAAGCAACTTGACCCACTTGATGTAGACAGAATGCTACACCACATCATTAGAGAATGCAAAGTGTCTGAGTGCACATAGATACATGCCCAAATGGGGAGACCTTGTACATATGCCTGCAGCTCTCTTACCTGAGCTGAGTATACCTTTGCTGAGATTCCTGAGTCATAGTTTTTCTTGCTTTTAAAGTGAAAATAATGCAATAGTGTGTGTGTGTGTTTTGTTTGTTTGTTTTACCTTAAAGGGATGTGATAAGGAAATGTGATTTTTTTTTTCAAATCTTCTTAGACAAGCATCTGTCAACTCTTAACATTAGAATGGAGATGAAATCTGTTAAAATCAACTCTAAAACTTGATGCAATTTCTTTTACAAAGTAGAACAAGTGCTTATCCTGAAGGCTTTCTGATCGTAGTTCTGTGACCCTAGCGAGTTTACTCTTTTGGATTGTTAGATCATAGCATGAAAAGGTAGCATCTCAGTTAATACGTATTGTTGCTGTATCTTTGTGTTTCTCCATAATGGATTAAGGCAGGTCACCTCATGTAGTATCTGACTAAGATACCCTCCTGCTTTGACCAGCCCCTCCAGCATACTCTGTGTGTGGAGATTGATTATGTTTGTTTATATTGTTTATATGGATGTGATGTGTTCTTTGATTCCTTGCTGTATTCCCACCCTCCATATCCTTTCAGATGTTTTGTTAGGAAAATCACTGAACTCACACGCAAAGCATTGCCTTCTGGAACACTGGCAAAAGACAAGGTTAATGAGAAAAGGTGTCAGCTCTCTGGGAACTGACAACATGAGTTGATGATTCCCTCTAAGTGTGACTTAGCATAAAAAGTACTATTCAGTAGAAGTTGTCACTGCTGAGCATAGATGGTTCAGCCCTGCTCAGGCTTTGCAAGGCTCTCAGCTGTGTTCTCAGCTCCTTCAGTCCACACCTGCCCAGGTAGGGTTCCATGCCTTTCCCCCAACTGTGTTGTGAACTCTTTTCTTTGAGCCTTCCATGGGAACTGTGCCCCCTTTTCCAGGTGAGCTCAGCAGCCTTTCTGGACTGCCTGTTTCTTCCCCTTTTCAGGGTCTGTCTCCGTCACTGCTTAGGAGTGGTTCTGTAGAAGACTTCTTCCTGATTTAAGAACTGAATCCTTGTGGTTGGTCACATGAATACAAGTCAGCATCTGGTTGTCTGATTAGGATCATGACCCACATTCTTTGTTAGCAGACTGCAAAGAGGGCCTGGCATAATAGCATACGTGGTAATGCTCCATGACAGGCCAGTCCACTTCTCATCCCGGAGGCTCCACTTCCCATCCAGCTCCCTGCTTGTGGCCTAGGAAAGCAGTCGAGGACAGCTCAAATCTTTGGATCCTTGCACCCGCATGGGAAACCTGGAAGAAGCTCCTGGCTCCTGGCTTCAGATTGGCTCAGCTCCAGCCATTCTCGCCACTTGGGGAGTGAATCATCGGATGGAAGATCTTCCTCTCTGTCTCTCCTCCTCACTGTATATCTGCCTTTCCAATAAATATAAATAAACCTTAAAAAAAAAAGGAGAGATTGCAAAGAGACTGGGTTAAAGTCTCCTCTCCCCTCAAGTTGAACGATATTGCTGGAAATACTGCTTTTGAACATTTTTTTGGCCTTTGTGTCATGCTAGCAACTAAAAGGCCATAACTGTTGGATTAGCCTGTTTCCATTACAAGATCATGGATGGAATTTCTCTGTCCTAAACCATGAACCTGAATCCCTTCTTGTCTGTTTCTATAAAGAGTGACAGACAGAGTGGCCTAGATGAAGAAATCTTCCATCCCATCTTCTTGTTAACTCTCCAAATGGCTACAAAAGCTGAGCCTGGCCAGACCTAAGACAGGAGCCAGTCATTTTTAATTTCTTGAGAGTTGTTTTGTGGCCTACAGTATGATCAGTCCTGTTGTTCTATGTGCTGATGAAAAGGATGTGCATTCTACAAGTGTGAGGTGGGATAGTGTACAAGTGTGTTGGGTCCACATGGTCTATGTGTGTATTGTGTTTGTTATTTCTTTGTTGACATTTTTGTTTTTTTGATTTGTTCATAGATGAAAGTGGAGTTTGAATTAGCCCATTATTATTACTGCTATGTCTCCTTTTAGACCTATTAAATTTCTGTTCATAAAATGGTGCTCTCACATTAGTTGCATATGTATTTTCAATGGTCGTATTTTCTGTTAAACTGATCTTACCATTACGTAGGATCATGGTCTCTTTTAACAATTTTTGTCTTAAAGTTTACTTTATCTACTGTAAGCATGGTTCATTCCTGGTCACTTTCAATTTCCATTAACATGGAGTATCTTTTTGCATTTTTTTTTTTTAGGATTTATTTACTTTTGGGCCAGGCATGGTGGCAAAACAGCTAAATTCCTCACCTTTAACACGTCTGGATCGCACATGGGCACCAGTTCTAATCCTGGCTGCTGCACTTCCCAACCAGCTCCCTTCTTGTGGCCTGGGAAAGCAGTTGAGGATGGCTCAGAGCCTCGGGAACCTACACCCCCATGGGAGACCTGGAGGAAATTTCTGGCTCCTGGCTTCGAGTTGGCACAGCTACAGCCATTGTGATCACTTGGGCAGTGAGTCATCGGACAGAAGATCTTCCTCTCTGCTTCTTCTCTCTCTATATATATGAGTTTGCAATACAAATAAAGAAATCAAAACAAAGAAGATTTTTACTTTTTATTGGAAGGTTAGATTTACAAAGAGAAGGAGAGACAAAGATCTTCCATCTGTTGGTTCACTCCCCAAGTGGCCACAGTTGGCCATCCTCAACTGCAAGCCGCTTAATAGGAAGTGGAACACCCAGGATATGAACCAGCACCCATGTGGGATCCAGGTGCATGCAAAGTAAAGACTTTAGCTACTAGGCTACCATGCTGGGCTTATTAACTTTTCGCATTCTTTCACTTGCACTCTATTTTAACTGATGAAGTTTGTTTCTTGCAGGCAGCCTTTTGCATATTACTGGGTCCTTTTATTATTTTTTAAATCCATTCATCTAATCTGTGTTTCTCAGAATTTAGTCCATTTGCATCCAGTGTACAATTACTTGATAATGAGTTGGTCCTAGTTTTTTTTCTTAATTTCTTGTTTTTTCAAATATTTGTTGTTGTTTTCCTGTAGAGGTCACATTTTCACAATGAAAGTAGCCTGTTTGCTTTATTTTTTTTTAAAGATTTATTTATTGGAAAGTCAGATATACAGAGAGGAGGAGAGACAGAGAGGAAGATCTTCCCTCCAACGATTCACTCCTCAAGTGATCGCAACGGCTGATGCTATGCTGATCCGAAGCCAGGATCCAGGAACTTCTTCCAGGTATCCCACACCTTTTTCTGGGGGGAAGACTGGTAAGGGGACTCCTGCACTAGGCTGCAGCTTCTCCTGGGAAGCATGATCACTGGGGCTGGCTGCAACACTCATCAACATTTGTGTGGCCCAGAGTTGTGGGCAGGCTGGACCGAGGCAGGCCTCAGCACCCACAGGCACGCACGAGAGCCAAGACATGGTGTGCACTGCATCCAGTTGGGCTAAGTTGCAACACCTGGCAGCAAGAGCTGAGAGTGCAGTTGGACTGTACCAGGTTGGTTTGAAGCACCTACAGGATATTACAAGTCCAGGAGCTTAGAATGGGCCTGGTAGGGGATCTTTGAGGACGTCCCTGCTAGGCTGCAGTTTCCATGGGTGAATGCAAGAGCTAGGGCTAGTGGTAGACCAGGCTGGGGAAGGCAGCAACAACCATTGGTATACATGTGGGCTGGGTTTGGCTAGCTTGGGCTAGGCTCCAGCAACTGCTGGCACTTGCAAGAGCCAGAATGAGTGTAGGGCAGGCTGGGCTAGGCTGCAGTACACACTGACTAGTGTGAGGACTAGGGCCCAGCCATGTGCATCTGAATTGCTGTCAGTCTCGCCATTCCAAACACGATAAAATCTCTCCAGAATCCACTGGCTGATACGGTCCACCCCAGAGTCTCCATTAGTCCAGATTTTCACTTCAACACAAACATGGCTGGGGGTAGATAATGATTTGCTCTGTCCTCCATCCTGCTGAGGTACCAAGTGTCTTCTGCAGGTTCCAATAGACTACTATATCCTCCATGCACACCTGGAAATGCTGTCCACTGCTTGGTCTGAACTTCTGAGGAGGCCCAGCTTTGACATATCTACTCCGTGGTCAGATCATGGGACCTGCACTTGTCTTCATGATTGGGGTTCTGAGATCAGCAGTTCAGTTGGAGGGATCCCCACAGAAATTTCGTCTGAAGTGATCCCAGACCTGATTCTTGTGTCTGCATGCCAGTACTGGGTCCAGCAAAGTCTATCACCCCAATCAATTGTGCACATGCTGATGGTTGCAATTGTGCTGGGTCAGTTCTTTTTCCATCCCTTCCACATGAATCAGTGGGTATTGCAGTCCAGCCTGATTCTGCCCACCACACACTCGGCCCTCACACAAACTATTGGGAGCTGCAGCCTAGTCAAGGCGACTCCCAATAACCCCTGCCAGGCCACCTCCTGCCCTGATTCCCGTGCTTGCCAGTATGCATGGTACACTGGTCCAGTTTGTCCCACATCCTATTCAATTCTCCTACATGTCCGTGGGCATTGAAGCCTACTTCAACCCAACCAGCTCCACTCTCCGGCCCGCACACATGCTGGCGGGTGCCATTCTGTCTAGCCACCCCTGTCCCAGTCCTGGTTTTCCTGCTCTCCTGTGGGAGTGGTGACCCAAGAGGGAGGTGCCCACTATTTCCCTACTGGGACACTCCCACTCGCGGATCATGTGCTTTCCAGGTGGTACTGCAGTTTAGCTTGACAGAAGTAGCCCCTTGTGCCAGCATCTGCCAGCTGATACTCCAGCAAACCCAGCCAACCCTCATCCACTCTGATTTATGCTTGCACCAGTAGGAGCCCTCAATCCAGCCTGGCTCTTCCCTGATATAGCTCACATGAGGCCCACAGGTGTTGTAGCTCTGCCTGGTCTGGTCTACCCCCATCCCAACTCACGCTCTCCAATGGGAGTAGTGTTCCAGCAGGGGAGCTCTCCACATTTCCCCAACCTGTTTTATCCTTGCCCCCCTGGGTCTGGCATGAGCTGGTTGGGCACCGTGTGTTGGTTGGGCACCGTGTGCTAGTCTGACATGGCGTGCCTCACCTCAGCTTTTGCCAGTGGGTATTGTAGCCTGGCACTACCCAGCCCACCCCCAATTCTAGTCAGGTTAGTGGGGGCTAAAGCCTAACCCAGCCCAGCCGGCACCCAGTCCAAGACATAATGTACATGGTGTGCGTTGCAACCGGAACTGACCCGACCCACACTCCATTTCTGGTGCTTGGATTTGCCCTGCCTGGTTTGTCCCCGACCTGCGCCAATCTATGCCGCTGGGTGCTGTTCCCTGCCCTGGTCTGGGCTGCACCCTGTCGTAGTTCTTGCGCTCACCTGTATGCACTGTGTCTTGACAGAGGAGTTTCCTTGGCTCCTCCATCAGAACCTCTCCCATTGCCAGATCTCGCACACATGGGTGGGTCCATGGACCAGCCCTACTCAGTCCACATCCTGATCTAGCAGGAACAGTGGCCTTTCCTGATCAGCCTTCAACCCATTCCCATTATTATTGTTGGATTGCAGCACAGTCTAGCCTGGTCCATACGCAGACACAGCTCATACCCGCCTCATCAGGAACAAAAAAAATAGCCTGGCCCATCCTACACCTACCCTGGTCCTCACAAGCACCAGTGTTTGCTGGGGTCTAGCCCAGTCTGGTACACCCAGCCCCAGCCTACACGTGTGCCAAGGTATGCTGTAGCCTTATCTAGACCAGAACATGGCTCCCATTCTAGCCCTGTGCTGACCAGTGGGAACCACAACCCAGCCAGGGTGTCCCCTTAGTTCCCCACTAGGTCTATTCCCAGCTATAGATTTTGCACATGGTTGTGGTTGCTCTGACCCAGCTTGGCCTAATCGCTCACCTGTCATGACCTTTGTATTTGGATGCTGTAGCCTATCCTGACCTAGCCTAAACCAAGTCTTGCCACTCACTGGTGGGTGCTAGAACCTGGCCCTGCTCTGTCTGCTTCCTTACCAGTCTCATACAATCTGGTATGTGTGACAACCTAGCTGAACTTGACCTGTGTTCCAGCCTGGTTTCTGCCCTTGCCGGTGAGGTAAGGTTGGCTTGGCCCTGCCCTGTCGTGTCTCTCCAAAGCCAACCCACACATTAGCTAACAGTTGGAGTTACCCTGCTCAGGCTGCCCAATTCCCAGGCATGAAACACGTGCTCACCAGCAGGAGCTGTGACCCCCAATAGGTTCTCCAGTTTCCCAGGTTCTCCACTTGGTCCTCTCCATGACGCAGAGCTCACATGCTCCAGCAGATGCTAGGTCCTTGCCCAGCATAGCCTGCCACTCTGTCTTAGCCTTTGTATGAGCTGGAGGATATTGCGGCCCAGTCCACCTCACGCATAATACCCTGTGGTAGGATGCACGTGCGGGTGCTGCAGCCTGGACCTGCCCATGCTGTCACCATCCCCAGCACCCATGAATGTTGGTGAGTTCCATAGTATTTCCTAGCGCAGCTCATATCCACCCCAACTCTTAAGCTAACCAATGGGATTGTAGTTCCACAGGGTTGGGCCCATTTATGCCCCACAGAATCTATTCCCGGACCTGGTTCTCTCACGTGCTGATTGTTGTCATGACCATTCCTAATGTGACTCACCCTATTCCGACATTTAGTCATGTCCTGGGATCCAACCCTGCCAGACAGGCCCTCAGCCATGTGGACTGGCATGTGGCAGTCAGCAATGCTGTATGCTAACAACCCATCTCAGGACTCCCATGGGGCTGATGAATCAGTCTGATCCAAATGGATCATACTGACTCTCCCCTTTGAACAGCCAGGTCTCAGTTCCTCACACTTGCCAGCAAGATTGGTGGCCCCGTTGTTGGGAGTCACACAGGATTCGTCCCTCCCCTACACACACATTGGCTTTATCCGTTCCTGCCTTTAGGCAGCAATTACATACCCAAAAAAACACTAGAGCTTGCCATCAGGCGGCCAGCAGGCAGAGCCTGGCGCACAAAGGCTCACTGGCCTCCCAACAGCCAGGACTGGTTCACTGCATGGTGATGGTGTTCATGGGCTGGGTCCCAGGCATTGGATCTGACCTGGCTTGGGTTTTCTGCAAGCAAGTCACCACGCTTCGAGGGCTGCTGTCATCCAAGCTGCCAAAGTCGAACTCGGATGTGCATTATCTTTTTTTTTAAGATTTTTTTTTTAATTGGAAAGGCAGATATACAGAGAGGAGAGACAGAGAGGAAGATCTTCCGTCCGATGATTCACTCCCCAAGTGAGCACAACGGGCCGATGCTATGCCGATCTGAAGCCAGGAGTCTCTTCAGGGTGTCCCACGCGGGTGCAAGGTCCCAAATCTTTGGGCCGTCCTTGACTGCTTTCCTGGGCCACAGGCAGGGAGCTGGATGGGAAGCGGGGCCACTGGCTTTAGAACCAGCGCCCATATGGGATCCCGGGCGTGCAAGGCGAGGACGTTAACCACTGCGCCACCGTGCCGGGAGCCATGCATTATCTTTTGTTGACATTTTCCCCACACATCTTTCATAGGCTTCTTTTAAAATTTTTTCATTTTTATTTGAAAAGCAGGGCTTCTGAGAGAAAAGAGTTCTGTCATCTGTGAATTCACTCCCCAAATGGCTGCAACAGTTAGAGCTGGGCCTATCCACAGCCAGGAGCCAGAGGCTTTTTTTGGGTCTCTCATGGGGGTGCAGGTTCCCAAGGTCTTGCCTCCCCTTTCCTGACTCCAGGGTACCTGGCGGCCAAGTCCAGCCAGGAGACCAATCTACTGTGTAATGTCAGCCACAGCAGGCCTGGTCCTTAAAGGCCTCCTGGGTAGTTCCCCTGGGCTCCTTCTGTGGCTGCAGGACACTGCAGGAGACTGGCTGCCAGAGTGAACACACACAGCAACATCCATTGTGTGTGTGTGAGTGTGTGACTGCTATTGTGATCACTGCACAGGCTGGGAGGCTCTGAGAGGACGGCCAAGCCTTCCTCACAGAGAAACCAGAAATCCACAGACAAGCAGTAGTTACTGAGTGGGTGTCTGGCTGGCTGATCTGCCGGTTCCTGGCCCTGACACGAGGTGGGCCCATGGGTGAATGCACCTGGTCCCAGGGGCTGGCTTTGTGCATGAATCTCAGCTATTGCAGATGGCTCACAGGACATTCTGCATTCCCTGAGTGGAGGACATTACTGGAAGGAAAGACAGGAGAAAAGGGAAGAAGAAGGCATTGGGAGAAACTGGACAAAGGGGAGAAGGGAGGAAAGCTGGCTGGAGGCCCAGGGATGAAGTTCTGTCCTTGGGTTCCTTCCCCAAGACACCCCACTAGTGACAGCACATTTAAAATCATTTTCCACTGAAGCCATGTTTAAACATTTTGTCTATTATTTGGAACAAATGGAAACCTGATCAAAATATACTCTTAATTTCACCTCTGTGGTTTCTGTTCTAAGCAAAGCGTGTGCAGCAGTGTTGGGTACTGTGCAGAGTGCTAGGGAGACGTGGGCAGAGCCTCCCGCAACTCACTCTGAGACGGGCAGCACTCGTGCCAGGGCACTGATACCTCCCTCCTGATCAGGACCGCCAAAACGGGAGCGGAGTCTCTAAGAGGGAGGGGACTTGGCCCGTGTTCAGTGTCAGAAAAACACGAGATGAATGATGAGATGAGGCGGGAGTGGCAGCACTGGGCTCTGGCAGGCAAAGTGAGTGGGAACAGGTGTTCAACAGACCGAAGGCATGAGGCAGTTGAGATCAACATGGACACACGTGAGAACTGTGCACCTCATCAGAGTAAGGGCAGCTACAGGAGAGGATTCCGTCCATCCTCCCCACCCTGCTGGCTCTAACTGTCTGCTGTGTTCCCCAGATGCTCCACTTCTGATCAAGCTTTCTGCTAGTGGCCTGAGAAAACAGTGAGGATGGCCCCTGTGCCACTGCACCCACATGAGAGAACTGGAGGGTTCTTCTGGCTCCAGCTTCAGAGAAGCTCAGCTCTGGCCATGGTGGCCACATGGTGAGTGAACCCGTGGAGAAGGGGATTTTCTGTGTGTGTGTGTGTGTGTCTAACTCACAAAAGTGGGACCATTTGTACTGAGCCCATTCAGAAGGGTGTTAGGGAACCCACTTTTTTTTCTTCTTCCTTCCTTCCTTTTTCTTTCTTTCTTTTTTTAAGTCTTATTTTTATTGCAAGATATACAAAGCAGAGAAGAGACAGAAAAGATGATCTTCTGTCCGATGATTCACTCCCCAAGTGACCTCAATGCCTAGAGCTGCACCAGTCTGAAGGCAGGAGCCAGGAACTTCTTCCCGGTCTCCCATGCACGTGCAGAATCCCAAACTTTGGGTTGTCCTCGACTGCATTCCCTGGCCACAAGCAGGGAGCAGGGTGGGAAGCAGGGCTGCAAGGATTAGAACCAGTGCCATGTGGGAGTCCAATGCGTTCAATACGAGGATTTGAGATGCTAGGCCAGCACGCCATGACTCCTCCTTTCCTTTCTTAAGATTTATTTATTTTAATTGAAAAGGCAGATTTACAGAGAAAAAGAGGCAAGAGGAAGAAGGTCTTCCATCTGCTGGTTCACTACCCACGTGGCTGCAAAGACCAGAGCTGAGCTGATCTGAAGCCAGGAACCAGTAGCTTCTTCTGGTCTCTCTCGCAGGTGCAGGGTCCCAAAAACTTGGGCCATCCTCCACTGCTTTTCCCTCACAAGCAGAGAGCCAGATTGGAAGTGGAGCAACCGGGACATCAACTGGGGCCCATATGTGATGCTCCACCACAAGAGTGGAGGATTAGCCTATTCAGACACAGTGCCAGCCTGCATAAATAAATCTTTTTTAAAAAATGAGGACATTGGGACAATGTGTGGTATACCAGGAAAAGTTGCCACCTGCAACACTGGCATCTCAAGTCGGCACTGGTTAATGTCCTGGCTGCACTACTTCCAATCCAGCTTTCTGCTAATGGCCTAGAAAAAGGGGTGGAAGATGGCGCAAGTGTTTGGGTCCCTGCCACGGATATGGGGGACCTGGATGAAGCTTCTGGCTCTGGGTTGGCCCTGGGTTGGCCCAGAGCTGGCCACTGCAGCCATCCAGGGGGCAAACCAATGAATGGAGGGATCCTCTCTTTTCTCTTCCTCTCTTTGACTTTCAAACAGATCTTTTTTAAAAAAAGAACAGACTGTTCAATACGTGGTGCTCAGAAAACTGCCTATTCATGTAGAATTAAATCAAGTTAGACCTCTACCACCTATGGTTCTCTCTCCCTCATCTCCAAAGCTTGTGTTTTATTTACCCTCTACTCTTGATGAAAATTATTAATTATCTCTGAACATAAGCCACCTGAATCCCAGCTGAAAGCTAGAGCCACTGCTGGCATTCCATGAAAGCCAAGACTGCAATGAGGATACTGCTATTCAGTCACTATGTTGGTTTTGTTTTGTTTTGTTTTGGTTGTATCAGCCAGTGAAACAGAAAAGAGAACAAACTAAGAGGCATGAAAATCATGATTATGTATACATTGCTGACCATTATTTATGGTTAGTAGCATTTATAGATATTTTTAACCTGAAAATAGGAAAGCAAATGGGAAATGACTCAAAACAGTAAGGAAATCTAATACAGTGGGTGCGAACAAAACTAACACAATCTCCACAAGTTAATGTAGCTTTTATATAACAAACAACTAGTTACATGAAAGACCCACAGGAAGCTCATAGCTTCAGCAGGCCTGCCTGGCCCAGCCGCTGCAGCCCCTGTCACTCTGCGTGGCCAAAGCCAGAGGCCAGAAGCTTTGAGCTCTGTCTCACTCAGCCTTTCCAAGCAAGAAAGAAATAGTTTTTTCTGAAAATCTGCAGATGCAGCTCTGGCACAATGGCTCAACTGGCTAATGCTTCACCTCCAAGTGTAGCATCCCATATGGGTGCTTATTCATGTGCCAGCTGATCCAGTTGCTACCCAGCTTCCTGCTTATGGCCTGGGAATGCAGTAGGGGATGGCCCAAAGCCTAGCGACCCTGTACCCATGTGGGAGACCTGCAGGAGGCTCCTGGCTCTAGACTGGCTCAGTTCTGGCCACAGTGGTCATTTGCGGAGTAAGCAGTGGATGGAAGAGCTTTGTCTCTTCTCTCTGTAAATCTGATTTTCCAATAAATTAAATAAATCTTAAAAAAAAAAAACACTGCAGATATGCAACTACTAGATCGAATTCGCTGGGCAGCAAGTGAGAGATGGCATGGCGTATAAGATCTTCACAGCTGAATGCTTCTGTGTGCCATCCATTAGATGATGAAACAATTTGATCTTTCCAGAGCTCAGCATTCTAGGCTCTGTAAGAGGGAAATGCTCCTTAATTCAGGGGCTCTTAAAAGATAACGAAATGTGGGAGAATGCCCGTGATACAGATCTATGGCTGGGGTAGCATCCACTTGGTTGGAATCCTTTTCCAGAGTTGAAAATGACATTGGGAAATGCGCTGCATTATCCACGTGCAACAACTTAAAAATGCAAGTAATTTCCATTCCACCAAATCTCAGAATACACTGAAACAGGGAAGTAATACATGGGCTCAGCTCAGGCCGTTGCTGTTTGGGGAGTGCACCAGTGGATTTTGTCTCTCCTCACGGAAACTCTGCCTTTCAAATAAAAATAAAACTTTTTATTAATGATGCATTTATTTTCATTTTAATGCCAGATCTACACAGAGAAGGAGAAACAGAAGCAAAGATCTTGCATCTGCTGGTCCATTCCCCAAGCAGCCACAACTGAACCGATCTGAAGCCAGGAGCCAGGAACTTCTTCCAGGTCTCCCACACAGGTGCAGGGTCCCAAGGCTTTGGCAGTCCTCTACTACTTTCCCAGGCCACAGGCAGGGTGCTGGATGGGAAGTAGAGAGTCCAGGACTAGAATCAACACCCATGTGGGAACCTTTGCAAGTGTAAGACCAGGGCTTTCGCCACTGTGTGCCAGACCCATAAATAAAACTTTAAGGATAAAAAAAAAAAATCCTTGAGGCCCTAAAGTAGTCCTTACCTAAAATGCCTAGCCTTTAATGCTAACAGATGCCCACTCAATAGCTCCATTTGGGGGGCAGGGTAAGAGCTGTTTATCTGTAGCAGCTGGAATCTTGCAGAGAGATTTCATACAAAATGTACTTTTTACCCCCAAAAGCCCACTGCCTTTTATACACACATCTTACAGAAGTCGGATACCAGGACAGACCGACCAGCACAGGACCAAGAAGGGGAGTCCTTTAGAAGGGGACAGGGACATCCAAGTGGCAGGAGAGGACAAGCTGTGAGACAGGGTTAGGGCACAGGTGGAGGCAGAGCCCCAGGGAGTGCTGACAAGGCGCCCATGGCTATAAGGGGTGCTTCTCCTGGGGGAAGCCTGCGAGCCACTGTAGGGGGGCCCCGGGATGCCGCCCCCACCCCCACCTGGGTCCCCCAAATGCCTGCTAGAAATCACAGGAGCCCGCCTCTGCAGAAGCCACTACCACTACCACTCTAAAACCTGCAACAGGGAGGCAGGGACAATGCCAGAGGGACAATGCCACACCACACCCGCCGTCCACGCGGGAAGACTTACTGTATCAATTTTAAAAAGTCGTTCTTTCCGGGGGCAGTGCGGCGGTCTAGCAGGTAAAGTCCTTGCCTTGCCTGTACCAGGATCACATACGGGTGCCAGTTTACATCCCAGCAGCCCCACTTCCAAGCCAGCTCCCTGCTTGCAGCCTGGGAAGGCAGTTGAGGACCACCCAAAGCCTTGGGACCCTGTGTCTGCCAGGGAGACCCAGACGAGGCTCTGGGTTCCTGGCTTTGGATCTGCTCAGCTCTGGCTGTTGCAGCTGCTTGGAGAGTGAGTCAGTGATGGAAGATCTTTCTGTGTGTCTCTGTTCCTCTCTGTATATCTGACTCTCCATTAAAAAAAAAAAAAAAAGGTTGTTCTTTTCAGACACTTGTTTTATGCACCCTTGGTAGTTTCTGAGAAATCTGTGGAAGTTAGACTTTGGTAAAGAAAAATCTCATGGCAGGCTGCTTCGGCTACAACTGTGTCCTTGCTGTGGGTGGGGTTTGTGTCCACTCTAGGTGGAAGCTCACTTTGTACTAGTCAGTAGAATAAGGCTGGCAGCAATACCCATTTGTCTGTGTTTTGTTGTTGTTGTTGTTGTTTGTTTTTCATAAGGAAATGAAAATGTGAGGCCAGCATGGCAGTTCTGCATGCTAAATAGCTGCCTTCAAGTGCCTGGATCCCTTTATCACTGTGTAGTGGTCTTCTATGGCCTTTGTTACAGTGTTGGTCTGATAAATGTGCATCTTCTTCTGTCTGCTTTTGGTTCCCATCTGCATGGACTCTTTGTACAGAACTGTGTTCTTGTAGTTTTTTTTTTTTTAAGATTTATTTATTTTTATTGGAAAGTCAGATATACAGAGATGAGAGACAGAGAGGAAGATCTTCCGTCCTATGATTCACTCCCCAAGTGACTGCAACACCCGGTGCGGTGCCGACCTGAAGCCAGGAGCCAGGAACCTCCTCCAGGTCTCCCACACGGGTGCAGGTTCCAAGGCTTTGGGCCGTCCTCGACCACTCTCCCAGGCCACAGGCAGGGAGCTGGATGGGAAATGGAGCTGCCGGGATTAAAACCAGCATCCATATGGGATCCCGGTGCGTTCAGGGCTAGAACTTTAGCCACTAGGCCACCGCACCATGCCCCGAACTGTGTTTCTTATAAGAAACCCGCATTGTTGGGTCTGTTTCGGCTTTTTTTTAATTCAAAAGTAAGACAATCGTTTCTTTCACTTGGTGAACCTAGAGCATGAAATTGAGGATATTATTGGTAGGCAATAACTGATCACATCGTCAAAAACATTGTTTCTACTCAATGCATTTTATTGTTCTGCCAGCGCAGGTGGGAATTGTACATGTTTTTCTCTTTTTGTTTCCTTCTGTCAGACCTCCTGAAGTATTTTTATAAAGTCAGGCTGGTGATAAAGCATTTCTTCAGCTTTTGGAAACATATTTCTCTATTACTGATTAAAGAAAGCTTCTTGGTTAGCTGTTTCAGAACATGAGATGCTGTTCTATTCCCCACTGGCCCTAAGGTTCCTATTGAAAACCCTGTGGTAACCTAATGTGAGCTCACTTAAAGGTGCCAGGACACTTGTCTCTTGCAAATTTGGCATCTTCTTTCTTCTGTACCTTGAGACTTTTGTTAGGGTGTTGCAAGGTGAACGTCTTTGTTGATGCTGTCTGCTTGGGTTCCTAGTGTCTCTGTTCCATGGGGATCTATCTCTCTCTCGAGATTGGGGGGATGTTCAGCAATTGTGTTATTACTTTACTGTGGCCATTGGTCCTTTCTTCCCCCTTGGGAATTCCAAAGTTGGGAATTCTCTCACTTCAGAATGTCCCAAGGGCTTAATGCTTTCTTCACCTGATTTTATTTCTGTCTATTGATTTTTTGTTGTTGTTGCTGATTTGGGTACTTGACAAGACATCTTCAAGTTCAAGCATTGTGTTCCTTTTGAAATTTTTAAGCCAACAAGGACAATGAAATCATTCATGTAATTCTGCAATTTTAGCATCTGACACCTTTCATGCTAAGTCCCTTACAATCGATATAAAGCACAATTTTTCATCATCAACAGTTTATGCAGAGCCCAGCTGTTATTTTGTGTCAACACTGAGAATTGCAAGGTTTCATAAACATAAATAAATAGGATTAAATTTACTCCCTTGGGTTTAAAAATTAGAAACCAGAGCCTGGCCAGCAGGCCTGGGAGAGGCCACTCACCCACCAGCAGCCTCTGCAGTCCCCTCCATGCACTTCTGGCTCTGACTCCACACAGGTGTGCAGTGAGGTGCTCCTGAGGTACTGCTGGAACCAGGTGGGCTGGGGAGGGGACACAGGGGCCCGGCTGTAATCCCCAGGACCTGGGGACCTGGACTTGTGCTGCTTAGCTGCTCTGGGGAAGAAGGGCAGGGGCTGTGACTGCGTAGGGCACCTGTGGGTGAGAGGGAGGGCTCTATGGATGGAGCAGGAGGCCACTGTCGCTCCCCTGTGGCAGGCGTCCCAGGAAGCAAACACTGCATGTGGAGGTGACATCCTCCCATTGGGTCTCTCTGAGTAGGGGGGTAGTCCTGGCTGTGCACAAGGCTAGAGAGGAGGTGCTCGCCATCCTTCTCTGCATTCTCTGAGCCCTCAGCACAGGGAGGCTCCCTGCAGTGTCAAGGCCAGCTTGTTGTCTGCAGCCTTGGGAGCTGTGTCTACATCCTCCCTGGTGGCACTGGTTGTCATCAGCGCTGCCTTCAAGGCCACACTGCCTTTGTGACATGGGGTCCTGGGTGCATCATGAGGCCAGGACTGTGCCTTCTGCAGGAATGTTGGCAGCATCCAGGGGTCTGCAGCTGTTCCCAAAGACCACCCGCCTCTCTGACACACCCACCTCCCCAATGCTTCCCCTCCCCAGCCCATCCTTATCTACACAGTTTTCCCCACACCCTCTGGGAGTGGAGTCTTAAGGCATGATGCATTGCATGCACTTGTCTGGTTCTCAACCACCCAGCCTGTGAGGTGATGACATATAGGCCCAAATCGGGGCCATCATGGGGAGGACTGACACAATGACCACACACAACAACCTGCCCTGTACCGTGTGTCTCCCCATTGGAAGGGCTAGGCTTTCATCTCCTCAGCCACGTGTTCCCAGTGCCTGTGAATGACCTAGGACACAGCTTTTGGTAAAATCTCCTATTTTATTTTTGTGGCCATTGTTAAAGGGATGTTTTGGAAAGCCTGTTTTCCAGCCATAAGCTGCTCTCCACGCTTTGAAATCCCACTCGGAGCATCAAGTCTCATCCCTTGTTTCTCCCATGCAGCAGCGCACCTGTTTGACCTTGCTGCTTCTATGGATGAGTCTTCCACAGGGGCTTCTCACCTAGTACACCCGGGGCGGGGTCAAAGAATCCCATTCTAGCAAGTTCCAGGTTAAGGTCCTGCTCCTTGTCAGCTACGAATAGGTTTTACGTTTCTAAAGGATTGTAAAATTGTTTTTAAAGATTTATTTATTTTTATTGCAAAGGCAGATGTATATAGAGGAGGAGAAACAGAGGGGAAGATATTCCATCTACTCACTCACTCCCAGTGGCTGAAATGGCTGAAGCAGAACTGATCCGAAGCCAGGAGCCCGGAACCGCCTCCGAGCTTCCCATACGGGTGCTGGGTCCCAGGGTTTTGGCCGTCCTCAACAGCTTTCCCAGGCCACAAACACGGAGCTGGATGGGAAGCAGAGCCGTTAGGATTAGAACCAGCGCCCACATGGAATCCCAGCACTTTCAAGGCAAGGATTTAGCTGCTAGTCTACCATGCAGGGCCCAGGATTGCAAAAAAAAGAAACTGCTTTTGTTTAAACAGGAATGGGAAATTGTGAGTGTTCAGGGTCTAAAGTCTTTACAGAAAACTTGACCTGTGCATGCACCCCTGCTGCCCACAGCAGAGCTCTAAGCAGACCGTGGCCTGGAGTCCCACACATTGAGACTCATTTGCTGACCCAGGGTGAATCTTTGGAACCACTGTGGTTTAAATGCTCCTCCTACATTCTGGTGTGAGACCAGGCAGGCTCCCAATCACTGCCCTGAGAAAATGCTCTGCTCAGCCAACCCAGAGAGTTGGGGATGAGCCCCAACACAGCCCAGCTCTCCTGTCTGCAAGTTATCAAAACCCATGTGTCCATCAATAAGTCCTCCCCTGCCCTTCTCTCCCAAGTGAACATTAAGGCACACTGGGTTCTACATCCATGGCCAAACATGCAACCACAAAGACATGGTCAAGTTTACCTGGGCAAGATGGGCCACGCAGAGGGGGACCAGAGGAGGAAGTGGCAGATGGGAGCTTCCTGGGGGGTGGGAGGCAGGTGACAGGTACAGGGTGCGAGCTGTTGGTGCCAAGATGCTTGGAGAACATATTGGAAGCACATCAGTCCCTTCACCACCTCCAGCTTCTTGGCCTCCCAAGCTTATGGAGCACCAGGTGTTCCTCCCACACCTGCCTGCCTCCCACCCCCAGCTGATTCCTCCTCTGCCCAGGAGGACGGCTTGTGAGAGCCTGATCTCACACAGGGACTCCTAGGGTTCCGGCTCAGACCTTCTGGAAAGGGCCATGTGTGTCTCCTACCTGTGTTCTCCACAGCACGCCTGAAGCCACAGACATGGCAGATGTTCCACACCCACAGACACATGTCCTCCTTCGCCTCAGCCACCAGGTAAAAGGTGCGCTCCCTGATCCTGATGTCGGACACAAAACTCTTTGGCAGATCTTCCTGTTGAAGCTCACGCCCGCATCCACCTGCTCACAGTGGCACAGGCTGATGATGCGCAGTGGCTTCTTGGAGCGGGCATTCTTGTAGTATTCCAGAAACCCTGGGTCGCTGCTCTCCTGGCTGCTACACAGGACAAAGCTGCACTTCCTCCAGGCCTGTGTCCAGGATTTTGTCTAGACCTACTGTTACTCTGAAATGTGTCCTGCAAAGAAGAGGAAGTAGAACAGCTAAGTCCCTTGAAATAAAGATGGAGAAAGGGGAGGAGGGAGCCGACCATATTTCTAATCCCATAGCTGCAGCTGTCAAGGCAATGTGACATGGGCAGAGACAGGGAAACATGCAACAGTGGACTGAAACACAGAACTCATTCGTTCCTCCACACAAATATGGCCATATGATTATTTTGTGCAATATTGGTGCTGTACAAACTGAGCACCCATTGGGGAAAATAAAAAGGAAACAAAGAACCCAGTATAATTCTCCTATCTTACATTAAAACTAATGTAGTGGCCAGTGCAACGGCTCAACTGGATGATCCTCTGCCTGTGAGTGCTGACATGCCATATGGGTGCTGGTTCTTATCCTGGCTGCTCCATGTTCAAGCCAGCTCTCTGCTTGTGGCCTGAGTAAGCAGTGGAGGATGGCTCAAGGCCTTGGAACCCTGCACCTGTATGGGAGACCCGGAGGAAGATCCTGGCTCCTGGCCTCAGATTGGCTCAGCTCTGGCTGTTGAGCCACTGGGAGAGTGAACCAGCAGACAGAACATCTTTCTCTCTCCCTCTCTCTATAAATCTGCCTTTCTAACAAAATAAATAAAGCTTTAAAAAGAAAAATAAAATGAAACGGTGCAAAGAAATCATATACTCAGAGACAAATACACAGATACGGTTTGGGAGAAGCCAGGAGAAAAGCTTGAGACTTTGGTCTGCAAAGCATCCTCTTAGGTTGCCTCAGGAGTGTACAATCTATGAAGCAAACAAGTAGATCTCATGAAAATGAAACACGTTTGCTCCATGAGAGAACCAGTTACTTGGATGAAGACTGGGAGAAAATACTTCTAATCACATATTGAACAACAAAAATGAACAGGAGACTTCTGAGCAAAGAGGACACACGCTTGGAAATCATTTCTCTCTCTTTTTAAAAGATTTATCTTTTTGTTGGAAAGTCAGTTATATAGAGAGGAGGAGCGACAGAGAGGATGATGTTCCATCTGATGATTCATTCCCCAAGTGGGTACAACAGCAGGAGCCGAGCTGATCCAAAGCCAGGAGCCAGGAACTTATTCCAGGTCTCCCATGCAGGTGCAGGGTCCCAAGGCTTTGGGCCATCCTCATCTGTTTTCTCAGGCCACAAGCATGGAGCTGGATGGAAAGCAGGGCTGTGGAGATGCGAACCGACACCTATATGGGATCCCGGCTTTTGCAAGGCGAGATCTTTTAGCGACTAGGCTACCATGCTGGGCCTGGAAATCATCATTTTCAAATATGATCAGCTGAGTTGGCACAATGGCACCAGCATCCCCATGGGCCCTGAGTGGTCTTGGCCACTCTACTTCTGATCCAGCCCCCTGCTTGTGCCTTGGGAAAGCAGCAGCCCATAGCCTTGGGACCCTGTATCCACATGGGAGACCCAGAAGAAGCTCCTGGCTCCTGGTTTTGGAGTGACTTAAGTGGCCACTTGGATAATGCACCAGCAAATGGAAGATCTCTTTCTCAGCTCTCCCCATCTCTCTCTGTAATTTTTCTAAGTAAAATCTATCTATCTAGCTGTATATACGTATATATATATGTGTGTGTGTGTGTGTATTTATGTGTATATATATACATATTGAAAATGGTAGTGGTGGGCCCGAAGCAGTAGCCTAATGGCTCAAGTCCTTGCCTTGCACGAGCTGGGATCCTGAAGGAGTGCTGGTTTGCGTCCCAGCGACCTCTCTTCCCACCCGGCTCCCTGCTTGTGGCCTGAGAAAGCAGTCAAGAATGGCCAAAGCCTTGGAACCCTGCACCCACATGGGAGATCCAAAAGAAGCTCCTGGCTCCTGGCTTTGGATCAGCTCCACTCCAGCCATTGAGTCTACTTGGGGAGTGAACCAGCAGATGGTAGATCTTTTCTCTGTCTCTCCTCCTCTCTGTATATCTGACATTCCAATAAAAATAAAATAAACTTTTTAAAAAATGGTAGTGGGTGTGACTGGAGCACAAAAGAAGAAATTCACTGCTGGTGGACATCTCTCCCTCGCCTGCATCACGCTCAGCATCCCACTTGTGATACTGTGTTAGCTGTGCAGGAGAGACCCACCCAGTGAAAACTGGGTGCTAAAGGGAACACAGATGTCCCATTACTGTTTATTATAACCAGGTATTCCTCTAAAATTGTCTAAAACCAAAATAAATAATAATCCCAGGCAAGCAACTTTGCCTCTCATAGAGGATTACAATAAGCAGCAAAGGACTAAGGGGAGTGGCCGGCTATTCAAGTCACATGTAGGAGCGATGCGAGTGGGAGAAGGAAGGGTCCAGCCACAGGTGACAGCACTGATGCCATCTGCTGTCCCAGGGACATGTCCCGGACTGCAAGGGCAGTGGATGGTTCCCTGGGACCATAAACACATTTACAGCAGGAATAAGGTGGGATGGAACATGAATGGACCATAAGAGCAGGCTTCCCAACAGGAAGGACGACAAGGGTGCAGGTAGAGAGAGCCCACCAATGGCAGGCTCAGGACAGCAGCCAGGCTTCCCTGGGCTCTGGGAAGGAGGCAAAGGTGCAGCTCCCGCCTGGACTGAGGACTCCAGCCCCCGTGAGGTCAGTGCCTGGACCACAGTCAGTAAGATGGACAGCTTCCGGGTTCAGACTCAAGCTTCTTTTTTTTTTTTTTTTTTAAAGATTTATTTTATTTTTATTGGAAAGGCAGATATACAGAGAGGAGAGACAGAGAGGAAGATCTTCCATCCGACGCAGCGGCCGATGATGCTATGCCGATCCCATGCCAGGAGTCTCTTCCGGGTCTCCCATGTGGGTGCAGGGTCCCAAAGGTTTGGGCCGTCCTTGACTGCTTTCCCAGGCCACAGGCAGGGAGCTGGATGGGAAGTGCGGCCGCCAGGATTAGAACCGGCGCCCATATGGGATCCCGGGCGTGCAAGGTGAGGACCTTCACCACTGCGCCAATGCACCGGGCCCCAGACTCAAACTTCTTGAGATGAACGTGGGGCTCCCTTTTCCAAACCCTTTCCTTGTAGGGAAACCCATGGGGAACTCTGGTGCTGAGGCCTAGAGGCAGCAGAGGACAGCAAGCCCTACAGGGTTCCCTCTGTCCCCAACCCAGGAGGTGCCTTCTATGGTCTCCACAGACTAACTTCCCCTAACCAGGGAGCAGGCTGGGGGCGGGCTGCCAGGCGCCCACCTGCCGCCTCTTGTTTCCGCAGATGCCTGGGTGTCCTCTACCAGAGCACCCACCACCACCCCATCCCATCCCACCTCCCTGCTGTCACTCACACAGCACACCAACTTCTTCTCAGCCAGCCGCTGTACACAACATGGCTGCTGTTCATGCTGCCGCAAGTGGACCGTGCCTACTGGAACCAAGGGCTGGGGACCACAGCAGGATATGGAACCGTCTGAACTCTAGGGCGAGGACCAGAGATGCACCCGGGGCAGGGCAGTGCGGGGCGGGTCAGGAAGGTCCAGGGCTGCAGAAGGTGGACTCCAGCTGGCCTGAGCAGAAGCAGAGCCAAGCAAGGCAGAGTCGTGGCTCCTCCCTGGACCCTTGGTAACTGATGGCAGGGAGGGGCCCTCTGCCTCAAGTCAGGGTGTGTCTGCAATGAGTGAGCCTCTTCCCAACAAAGATCGGAAAGAGGGAGTGAGACCTCAGTGCCAGCAGTTCTGTTTCCATGTGGACCTCACACACGTGCAGACTGGGCAGACGCCTCAAATGCACCTGGGAACTCCCTAAGTTCCGAGCCTCTGGCAGCTCGCAGCTGAGTTTCTTAGCCTGTGAATGTGGGCAGCACGGATCTGCTCCTCTGCCTCCCTAGAAGAGAGTATCGCTTTAAGGTTTGAAGATGCACCAAGGGGAGATTTTTGTTTGTGTGTTTAATGTTGAGGTTGTTGCCTAAGGGAGGGAGAAAGATCCCAATATATTTTTTAAATGATTTATTTATTTTTATTGAAAAGCAGATATACAGAGAGGAGGAAAGACAGAGAGGAAGATCTTCTGTCTGATAGGGGAGCTTCTTATAAAACCTCTCATAAACCCAGTTTTCAAGGACAGGCCATGCTTGTCTTTTTTGCTCTGCCAGCTGTTGCATGGCTCAGCACCTCAGCCACAGCACTGGATTGGCCCATATTTTTGCAGAACCTGGAGGTGTAGGTTTTTTGAGAGAAGACCCTGACTCGTTACTTAGAATTGCATGGAAACAGAGAAGCTTGAATTGGGGGGCAGGAAGGTCGTCATTAATTAGGTCTCCTAAAATGTCTTGGTTCTCCAAACTGGCCAGGTGGTGGTGGGGGGGGGGTCCACTCCTACTCTTTCTCTATCTTTCTGTTACTGGGAAGAGGAAATGTGGCCTGGGGGAGGGTGGACTGCAATATCCCTGTGCTTGGAAACTTTGTAACAAGCAGGTGGGCCTCAGCCAATGACATCAGCCCAGACTCTCTGCATGGCAGACAGCTAAAAGTTTCCAGGAAGACAGGCAACTTTTGTAGCCAGTGAAGCTGTTTTTGTTCCTCCCTTCTCTTTGTTTTCCTTCAACAGTGTGCTGAGGTTTTTGAGCTGGGGCTTTTTCCTTCTTAACAAACTGCCTCATTCAACTTGTCTAAGTTGTTTTTCTATTTTCACACTAACTTGATACTACAAATGTGTTTTCATTTTGTGTCGAATTGATTTACACCTAAAGGAATCTAATAACATTTTAGTTGAAATAATATTTCCTATATACATTGACAAATCTTATGCTTTTTAAAGACGTTGTCCTTAAGTCACTACCAAGCAAAGGCTTATTTTGGTGCAGCAAGGTTAGTTACCATTTGAGATATCTGCATCCCATCTCAAGAGTGCAATTGGAGTCCTGGGTGCTCTACATTTTTTAAAAAGTATTTATTTATTTTGATTGGAAAGACAGAATTACAGAGAGAAGGAGAGACAGAAAGATCACCTATCTGCTGGGTCACTCCCCAAGTGGCCACAACAGCTGGAGCTGTGCTGATTCAAAGGCAGGAGCCAGGAGCATCTTCCAGGTCTCCCATGTGGCTGCAGGGTCCCAAGGCTTTGGTCTGTCCTCCAAGCAGGAAGCTGGAAGGGAAGTGGAGCAGCCAGGATGCAAACGGGTACACACATGGGATCCTGGTGCAAAGTAAGGACTTTAGCCATTAGGCTACTGCACTGGGCCCTGGGCACACTCCTTTTGATCCAGCTTCTTGCTAAGGCATCCTGGGAGGCAATGGATGATGGTTCAGGTGCTTGGACCCCTGCAACCTCTATGGGAAATTCAGAGGGACTTCCAGGCTCCTGGCGTTGGTTACGCCCACTCTGGGGAATTAATCAGCAAGCAGGAGTTACCTTTCTCATTTTCAAATCAGTGAAAGTAATAAATATTATCAGTTAATCCTTAATTTTTACAAAGAATGTATGAATTTAAAGACTGACATGCATACATACATTTCAATGAACGAACTTTATGTGCTGATCTAATGCAAATTGTGTAAGATCTGGACTTGCAAGGTGCTTTTTGAATTTTCACAGGGAAAACAGCCTTAAAATTCTGAAATGCAGAAAACAGATGCTTGCATGCATTCCAGTTTTGGTTTTTGGTTTTGTAGACTTACATAGTGTCATTCTAGTAAGATTTGTATAAGATCATTGACGGCATTAACTTTAAACAATTGTTCTTTCCAGTCACTTGTTATATACTCCGTTGATAGTTTTTGAGAAATCTTTGGAAGTTCGACCGCATTAAAGCAGAATCCTATGGCAGGCTGCTTAGGCTCGGACTGTGTCCTTGCTGTGGGTGGGGTTTGTGTCCACTCTAGGTGGAAGCTCCCTTTGGACTGAGCAGTAGGTTAAGGCCGGCACTAACACACATTTGTCTGTTTCTTTTGTTTCTTCTGGTTTGTTTTGTTTTTTGATTTTTTAGTAAGAAGATAAAATAGTGAGACTGGCTTGGCAGTTCAACAAGCTAAACCTCTGCCTTCAAGTGCCAGCATCCCACATGAGGACTGGTTCAGATCCCGGCTGCTCCACTTCCCATCCAGCTCCGTGCTTGAGGCCTGGGAAAGCTTACCCTTTTATCAGCCATTAAGGACCACAAACAGCAGGCAGGCAACTAGCAACTTCGACTAGAGAAGTGCAGACACACAAGAAAGGGGCGGGGTTAAGTGGCCTGGCTTTTGGTGCAGCTCCCCTGGGACACCAGCATCCCAGGTTTGTGCAGGGGGTTCAGTCCCAGCTGCCCTGTGGTTCCCGAATGGCTCAAAGATCAGGGCTGGACCAGGCCCAAGTCAGGAACTTCATCAGGGTCTGCCTTGAGGGTGGTAGGGCCCAAGCACTGAGGCCGTCTTCCAGCTGCTTTGGAAAGATTTTTTTGTTTGTTTGTTTAAATTCATCTTACCTGAGGACGTTGTTCATTGCTGCATTGAGATACTCCATGCATTTGGATTTCCTTAGTTGCAATGATTCATTTGTGTGGATCCCTAAGGAGAGTGTTAGCAGTGAGGATGATGGTTTCATCCCAAAGTAACTCCTTGAGATTTTCTTTTTCAAATTCAAGTCAACTTATCCTAACTTCTCTGTTGCATATTATGCCCTTATCTAATCATACATGAAGTATGGGTAGTCTGCCACTATGTCAACTTTTTCCTGCTTCAAGTATCGTCATCTAACTGCAAGTCTCATCTTTTCTTCAAGCCAGGACACCTCCGACTACTTGAGAACACACGTGTGATGGTGTAATTTCTGCTTTTCTGAAAGAACTCGGAGGAGACCCGATATCGAGGAGCTTGGGGAACATCTCCGTCAGGACACAGTCCCTGCAGGTAAGCACAAGAACCAGGGCAGGGAGCAGCCCAGCCCAGGCCCGATTACAGTACCCACCAGCATACCTGTGGCTCAGATATGGGGGCAGGCCAGGCTGGCCCCGTTCTTGGCAGCCACGGGCAGATCTGAGAACCAGGACAGGGTGCAAGACAGGCCTAGTCGGGCTGTAACAGCAGCCAGTTCACATTTAGGATTGTGACTGAGGGCTGGCTAGGCTAGGCTAGGCTGCAGTTCCCACCAGCATGAGCTGGAATTAGGCACACGACATGCCAGGCCAGGCTGCAGCATCAGCTGACAAATGCCAAGGTGAGGCAGACCATGCCATACCAGGCTGCAGCACCCGCCAGTACATGTGAGACCAGGGAGAGGTGGGTTAGCGTGATAGGGTGGCAGCAGGGGTTCGTACTGGTGGGAGTGAGAACTGGGACTGAGGGCAGACCAGGCCAGACCAATACCCATAGGGCTGCATGTGAGCTGGGAAAGGCAGCAAGGCTGGGTGTCTATAAACACTGTGCATGCAGGAGCCAGAAGAAGTGCAGGCTGCCCAGGCTTTGCCACTCGTCAGGGCTGGCAAATGCTGGGATAAGTTCAACTCCTGTCAAGCTAGACTGTAGAACCACCAGGAGAGTGCAAGATCTCCCAGTAGGGAAACTTGGGCTCCTCTCTAATGAGCTGCGACTCCTACAGGTAAATGTGAGAAGAAGGACTGCGGGTGGGACTGTCTGGCCAAGCAGTGGCATCTACTGGAATGAGTGTGGGCTGATAACAGTGTTTGTTGGGTTGAACTAGGCTAAAACGCCCATTGATGTATACAAGAGCTGAATGGGATGTGTGTCAGACAGGAGCAGTCTGCTGCACATAGTGAGAAGTACATTGATGGTGATTTTGGGGGGTCACTCTGACTAGGCTACAGTTCCTGCTGGTATGTTTGAGGATCAAATGTGTAGTGGGCTGGGTTGGGCTGGATGAAGCATCCATTGGTTTGTGTAAGAGATGGGCTTGACACAGAACTGACCCAGCACAGCCTGATGTGTTGTCAGACTAAGCCAGACCCTGTACTGGCAAGCACACACAGAGTCAGGTCTGGGTTCAGCAGAGACGAAGTCTCTGTGGGATTCACCCAACTGAACCACTGCACTCCGAATTCCAACCGTGTGTTGAATCCTAGGACCAGTGGACTGACTGTGGAGTGCAAGTATCAGAAGTGGGCCTCTACAATAGCTAAGGCAGAGTAATGGATGGCATACCCAGGTGCACATGGAGGATATGCCAGTCCACTGGGAAGTGCAGTGGACATCTGCTACCACAGCAGAGGAAGGAGGGTAAAGCAAACTGTACAACTAGCCCAGCCAAGTGTTGACAGCATATATCTGGGCGAATGGAAACTCTAAGGTGGACTGTGTCAGCCAATGGTCCTTGGACGGATTTCCTCATCCTTGAGGCAACAAAACTAACAGCATTTCAAAACTATTGAAACCACTTGAGCACAACCTTCAGAGCATGCTTCCCATTGGGACCCTGGTATGATATTGGGTGGCCATTCCCCACCCCAGGTATTGAGGCAGTTGGAAGCCGAGTGCAGCTTCTCTTCTCATCTCCTCCCTTGCCCCCAGAGACAGGAGGAAGAAAAGGAAACTTGCAAACAATGATCTCACCCACTTTCCCCTAACCCTCAATCCTTCCCACCCCAATCAACCATGTAACATCATCATTTTAAAAAAATGTGATTTAGGGAGCTAGCGCTTAACATGGTGGCTAACATAGTGACCTCCTTCCAACATCAGAGTGACTGTTTGCTTGCTGGCTTCATCTCTTGAGTCAGACTTGCTGCCAGTGCAGACCCTGGGACAGAGTGATGATACTTATGTTTTTCTTTCCTTCCATTCTTTCTTCGTTTCTCTCTCTCTCCTTCTTTCTTTCTTTCTTTGCCATTGTTTTCATTTTGTTGTTGGGTATCTTCAGGTTTTTCTTCAGTGTTTTCTTAATTTTCATTGCAAATCTCTTTTCATCCTTAAATTTGTGCCAGGGTGTATATGTATGTATTTTTTGTATGTATTTTTGAAAGAAATTATTTTACTTGGAAAGGCAGAGTTACATAGAGTTTCCATTCCAAATGTCTGCAGTGGCCAGAGCTGGGCCATTGTGAGGCTGGGAGCTAGGAACTCCTTCCTTGTCTCCCATATGGGTGCAGGTTTCCAAGACCTGGGCCATTCTCCACTGCTTTCCCAGTCACTGGGTTGGGAAGTGAAGCAGCCAGGACATGAGCCAGTGCCCATATGGGATGCCAGTGCTGCAGCAGAGGATCAGCCTGCTTCACTGCTCCCGCCCCTGTGTGTATTTCTGTAGCTACTGTGACTGGGATTGTTCTCATCAAGTTCTTTCTCAGCCAAGAAAGAGCCTGTTGGCCTATCAAAATACTACTGGAGTAATTCAAAACAGTTTGACAAGAACTGGTATTAGCTGTTTCTTGGAGGTTTGGGAGAAGTCATTAGTGAAGGCATTTGGTCCTGAGCTATTGCATTACCAGTTATTTGTTCAAGTGTTCTATGTGTTTGTTACTCAATTTTGGTAAATTGCATGTTCCTGTAGATTTATCAGTTTCACCAGATTTCCTGATTTGTGGGTATATGTTGATAATAGTTCTGACTGACTCTATTTCTGTAGCAACCATTGTTTTCTCTTTTGTGTCTCATTCATGTGATTTTTTAAAAAATTAATTGTATGTATTTGAAATGAAGAGTGACAGAGAGAGTGGCCAAGATGAAGAGATTTTCCATCCCATCTACTTGTTCACTCTTCCAGTGGCTGTAAAAGCTGAGCCTAGCCAGATCTAAGACAGGAGCCAGTGTTTTTTAATTTCTTGAAAATTGTTTTTTTGGCCTACTTATTGTTCTATGTGCTGATGAAAAGGATGTGCATTCTACAAGTGTGAGGTGGGATAGTGTACAAGTGTGTTGGGTCTGTTGTGGGGAAGGAGTTAATTAGCACTGGTTAAGCTGAGCAGTAACAGGAAATGGGGTTGTGGCTAAAAGCACCTGGACTAATGGGACTCATTGGCATGCTGTTGTCTGGCTAAAGGACTTGGGGGAAAGAAAATAAAAGAAGGAATAAAGGGAGGCTTTGGAGAGACTTCCACCATGACTGTTCTCTTGGTGCTTCATCCTCAGACCCTCTCCCTGTCCAAATTACTGGCTCTGCTGACAGGAGCAGGCTCCACTTGGTCCTTGTGTGTATTGAGTTTGTTATTTCTTGGTTGACTTTTTTGTCTTGTTGATTTGTTCATAGATGAAAGTGGAGTTTGAATTAACCTGATATTATTACAACTTAAGTCTCCTTTTAGAGCGACTAAATTTCTGTTTATCAAATGGTGCTCTAGCATTCGGGGTATATGTATTTGCAGTGGTTATATTGTGTGTTAAATTGATTTCATTATCATTGTGTAGGATCATGGTCTCGTTAACCATTTTTGTCTTAAAGTTTACTTTGTTTATGATAAGCATGGTTAATCCCTGCTCATTTTCAATTTGTATTTACCTGGAGTATCTTTTTGCTTTTTTTTTAGATTTATTTATTTTTAGTCCAGGGGAAGTGGCGAGGCAGTTAAGTCCTTGCCTTGAACATGCTGGGATCCCATATTGGCACTGGTTCTGATCCCAGCAGCCCCACTTCTCATCCAGCTTCCTGCTGGTGGCCTGGGAAACCGTTGAGAGTACAGCCCAGAGCATTGGGACCCTGCACCCTCATAAGAGACCTGGAGAAAGTTCTTGGTTCCTGGCTTTGGATCTGCACAGCACTGGCGGTTGTGGTCACCTGGGGAGTGAATCATTGGATGGAAAAATCTTCTCTTTCTCATCTCTTCTGTGTATATCTGACTTTGCAACAAAAAGAGCAAATTAAAAAAATCTTTTTGTTTGCTTTTTATTGGAAAGTCAGGTTTACAAAGAGAAGAAGAGACAAAGATCTTCCATCTGTTGGTTCATTCTCCAGGTGGCCACAGTTTGCTATCTTCAAGTGCAGGGAGCTGGATGGGAAATAGAGCAGCAAGGATATGAAGTGGCATCCATATAGGATCCTGGTGCATTGAAGGCGAGGCCTTTAGCCAATAGGCTCCCATGCCAGTCTTATTGTGGTTTTGCATTCTTTCACTTATACTTTGCATTTTTGCAGACGAATTTTGTTTCTTGTGGGCCGCCTTTACATATTATTGTGTCCTTTTATTATTATTTTTAAATTGATTCATCTAATCTGTGCTTCTCAGAATTTAGTCCATTTACATTCGATGTTATTATTACTGGTAATGAGTTGGTCCTGTTTTATTTCAATTTTTTATTCAGATATTTGTTGAATGTTTCTAGTAGAATTCAAATTTTTACAATGAAAGTAGGATTTTTTTGCTTTGGTGTATAATTCTTTCTTTCTTTCTTTATGTTTCTTTCTTTCTCTCATTGTCTCTTTCACTGTCTCTCTTTCTCTCACTGTCTCTCACTCTCTCACTTTCTTTCTTTTCTTGTTTTGTTTTCTTCCTGTACCTGGGTCAAATGGGAAGGAAGGGAGGAGCGCCACTTCCAGCAGCCCAACTGCATCAGCACCCTAGGGATGCAGGACGGCCACTTGATGTCATCCCAGGGTCCCTGATGTGGAGCATGTTCCAAGGGTACTGCTTGTGATTTTGACACTTCTGACATGTTGTTGACTTCATTGCTCCAAGGTTGAGGAAATCCTTCCAGGGTCCACTGGCTGAAATAGTTCATCTTAGAGACTCAATTTGCCAGGATCCTTGCTGTCAAAGCTTGGCCAGGAGAGTTGTCCAATTTATTCTGTCTTCCATCCTCTGCCATGGTACCAGACGTCCTCTGGGGGTTTCAGTTAGCTGTCATGTCTATCATGTGCTTCTAGGCATATCATCCACTGCACTGCCATTAGCAAGTGTGGGTGCCCAGTTCTAACACTTGCATTCCACGGTCAGACCACAGATGCTGTGGTTTTCCCTATGCTTGGTGTTTTGAGTCCAGTGGTCCAGTCTGGGAGTATGGGGAGGAAGCCCCCAAAGAAACCTTATCTGTGGTAAGCCCAGACCCGAGTCTTGTGTGTCAGCTAGTGCGGTGACTGCAACCCCCCGGGAGTTGCAGTTTCTGGGTCAGTTCTGTCCACAGCCCCTCTCTTGGCCAATCAATGGATACTGTGGCCCAGTCCATCCCTGTGCACCACACACTTGGCGCTCATGTAAATCAGTGGGAACTGTAGCCTAGTCAGAGCAACCCCCAGTAATGCCCACCAGGCCCATCCCCACACCTAGTTCCTGTGCTTGCCAGCATGTGCAGCAGACTGTCTAGTCTATCCCACATCCCATTTGACTTTTGTACACGAGTACAAGTTGCAGCCTAGTTCACTTGACCGGTACCATATCCCACCCATATTTATGCTGATGGGCACAACCACCTGTCCAGCAAGGCCTGCCTCAGCCCTGGTTCTTGTGTTCACTGGTGGGAGCTGTTCCCCAATAGAGGGGTATCCAAGTGTCCCAATTAGGCCTGCTTCCAGTCCCAGATCTTATACTTTCCTGGTGGTTCTGTAGTATAGTCTCAAAGGATTTGTTCCCATTCCCAGCATGCCAACTGATGCTGCAGCAAAGCCTGAGCAGCCTGCACTTACTCTGGCTCATGCATGCCGTAGTGGATATAGCCACTTAGCCCAATCTGACTCCTGCTAACCCAGCTCAATGCAGGCCAACAAGTGTTGTAGCCCTGCCACACAGTGCAAAAGCCTCAAGCTGAGAGTGTGCATTTCAGTTGCTCCTCTCTGGAGCAGCACACCTTCTATTCTGGCTTCCAAGAACTCCCACAGGCAGAATCCCAGGAAACACAGACTCAGAGTTAAAACTCATTAAATTGGGGGATGGTGCTGGGGCTTGGCAAGTTAGGCACCATCTGTTAGCTGGCTTCTCTTATAAGCACAAGTTGCTGCAAGTTTCTCCACTTCAGATGCACGTCCCTGCTAATGTGTGTGTTAAAACCTTTGAAGGTGACCCGAATGCTTGGGCTCCTGTACCCACATGGGAGACTCTAAAGAAGATTCTGGCTCTTTGGGTTTGGACCAGCCTTTCAGTGACCATTGCATCCATTTAGAGAACGAACCAGCAAATAGAAGAGTTCTCTGTCTTTCCTTACCTCTCTCTGTAAACTGTGCTATTTAAATACATAAGGTTTTGGAAATTACTAAACAATGAAGGAAATATGTCAGAATAGACTGAACAGCAGGCAGCTAGGAAAGTGAGAGCTTAAGATTTTCAGTGTGTATAATATTGCATGTTTAGTAAATCTGATAATGGGGGCTTTAGAAAATCAGTTAGTTGAAAATTTATTTTGACAGAGTGACAAAGGGAGACAGTGAAATAGTGAAATCTTACACTGGTCCACCTGGCACAATGGGCAGGGCTGGGCCGGAACAAAGCTAGGAGCCTGAAGCTCCATCTGGGCCTCCCACATGAGTGCCAGGGGCCCAGGTACTTGGGCTCCTTACAAAAGCCTTAAGCAGTCTTCCCAGGCACACCAGCGGGGAGCTGGGTCACAGGCAGAGCAGCGGGGACCCAAAGTAGTGCTCTGATAAAGGATGCTACCACTACAGGCAGGAACTTAACTTGAAAGCTAAAGTAGTAGAGGCCCAGTGTTGTGGCTTGGTGGATAAAGTTGCTGCCTCCAACATGCCATATGGATGCTGGTTTGTGTCCCAGTGCTCCACTTGCAATCTAGCTTCCTATTAATGACCTGGGAAAAGCTGTGCATGATGACCCAAGTGTTTAGGCTCTGGCCACCCTTGTGGGAGACCTGATGAAGCTTCTGGCTCTTAAAAAACATTATGGGCTGGCAGGGTGGCATAGCAAACTAATACTCTACCTGTGGCACTGGCGTCAGATATGGACACCAGTTCAGGTCCCAGCTGCTCCATTTCTAGTCCAGCTCCCTGCTGATGACCTGGGAAAGCAGCAGAGGATTCAGCTGTGAGGAGTGAACCATTGGATGGAAGTTCTGTCTCTCCCTCTCTCTCTCTCTTTCTGACTCTAATATTTTCTTTTTTTCTTCTTTTTTAAAGATTTTTTAAAATTTTTCTTGGAAAAGCATATTTACAGAGAGGAGAGAGAGGAAGAGAGGAAAATTTTCCATTTACTGGTTAACTCCCCAGATGGCTGTAATGGCCAAACCTGAGGTGATTCTAAACCAGGAGCCAGGAGCCTCTTCTGGGTCTCCCATGTGGGTGCAGGGTCTCCCACGTGGGTGCAGGTTGCCAAGGCTTTGAGCCATCCTTGACTGCTTTCCCAGGCCACAAGCATGGAGCTGGATGTGAAGTGGGGCCGCCGGGATTAGAATTGTCTCCCAGATGGGCTCCCAGCTCTTGCAAGGTGAGGATTTAGCCATCGAGCCATCACAGTGGGCTCAGGCACGTTGCCTTGTTTTGTCTTTTCTTTAGAAAATACCATGTTCCTTCCTTTTTTTCTGCCTTCCTGACTGCCTTCCTTCTTTCCTTCTTCTCTTCCTTCCTTCCTTTCTTCATTTTGCTTAGGACAGTGTGACAGATGACCTTGTCGCTGGCGACCAAATGAGCCCTGCAGAATGGGACGTTTGTACCAGCCCTTAGACTGCTATGGCAACTGGCCTGGCTAGGAATGTGCCTAGAGCCCAGGGCCTTTGCCACATGGGTATGGTTCAGGAATGTTGCTGCCATTTGTCCCCTCCGAGTCCCAGAAGTGAGTCAGCTGTACCTCCCAGGAATCCCTGCCATGATCTGCTTTATTCGTGGTCCCAAGATGGTTTTGGTACAGTTGGGGAGCCCATGCCTTCCTGTTCAGTTGGCGTCTGATGCCACAGGATCTCTGACCTCAGGGACCAGATCTTTGGGATGTGCCCTGACCTCAGTGTACACAGCTGCATGTGGGACACTGCCTTAGCAGGCTCTTCTGCAAGAGAGAGGGACATACTCAGGAACACACAAAAGATAAGCCAGGCTACTCCAGTGAACCAGGACCTTAAATACCTCTCCTAAAGGCAAAAAGAATCCAGCACCTTTGCAGAGTAATGAGGACCATGCTGGGGACACAGCCATTGGCACTGACTGGAAATTCTCTGACTCCTGAGGTAGACCCATTAGATGACACAGAGATTTCCAAACCCAGACCAGGCAAGGCTCATGTCCATAAGCAGCAGGAAGTAATTGCAGAAGATGTGATGAATCTTCATCCTTCAGCAGTCCTTAAGATTAAGGTCAGAATTGGGCCCGGCACGGTGGCGCAAGTGGTTAAGTCCTCGCTTTGCACGCCCGGGATCCCATATGGGCGCTGGTTCTAATCCCAGCAGCCCCGCTTCCCATCCAGCTCCCTGCCTGTGACCTGGGAAAGCAGTCGAGGACAGCCCAAGGCTTTGGGACCCTGCACCCGCGTGGGAGACCCGGAAGAGGCACCTGGCTTCGGATTGGCATAGTATCGGCCGTTGCGCTCACTTGGGGAGTGAATCATCGGATGGAAGATCTTCCTCTCTGTATCTCCTCTCTGTATATCCGCCTTTCCAATAAAAAAAAAAAAAAAGATTAAGGTCAGAACTGTCTGAGGGAGGATGAAATGGAATAGGCAGGTAACTGCTTAGGCTCAAAGTTGGAAACCACGCACTCCTCCCCGACACTGTCATCCTATCCACCTGCCTGTCAATCAGATGACCCCCTCCCCATAGGTACTTCCCTCACTGGGACTTGGATGTGGTATCAGGTAACCATTACCTGTTCCAGGCATGAAGTGGCACCCTTCTGGGATGCTGGGCCACAGGTGAGAGTTACCTTACTCCATCACAGTGACAGCCCCTGGAATGGGTTCTTAAGTCAGGTATGCAGGGTTCGGGGCGCTCACTGGTAGGATACTGCCCACTGGACTGTTAGTTCTCAGCTGGGGGGCAGGGTAGCTGCTCTCACCTGCATACATCCTCATAATAGCCCTGTGAGAATCAGTGACTGAAGGCAAAGTAACTGTGGTAGATGCCCACATATGGTGGAGTGTGAGCTCACTGGAGTGTTGCATAGGATTATGTGATTTGACAACCCACATGGCGTCAGTTCATCTTGGTGAGATGCAGAGCCCCACCCAGCAGGACAGCTAGAGTCACCGTGATGTGTCAAGCTCAGTGACTTGTGTGGCCTTTTTCCGTGAGGACATCCCTGTGTTGATGAATGGAATTCTGTGTTCCAGGGGTCCTGAGCAAAGGACATTCATGGTTTCATTGGTCTTTGCAGTCCTGGGCACAATATTATCCGCCATTAGTGGGTTGAGGAAAATGGAACAAGGATATCGAACCATGATGAAGTAGAGCTTGTCATGGTCAAAGCCAAGATGCCAGTTCCAACCTAAGCAGAGTGCCTGCCTCTCTGCCCAGTCCTCCTGTTGGTGGAGGGCCTGACCATCCCTAATCAGAGGAAATAAGTGGCCCCTCTCCCAGATCCTCGGCTGCTGCAGGACACCAGAAGCACATGAGACCTCAGAGCTGAGTCCCTGAGATGCCCCAAGACCAGCCTGGGGTTTGCTCAGTCCTTGCATCCTGCCATTTTCATCTTATTTGTCCTTCGTCTTTGGGCTCATTTTACTAAGGGGGTTTGGATGTTCTTCCCCTAAGGTCTCTGGAAGGTTCTGGAAGTGTCAGAGAAGAAGAACTTGAAGATCACCATCAGGCAGAGAATGTGGATCCTCAGGTAAGCCAGCTGCATCTGTGCTAAACCTGATGGAACGGATTCTGTTTATGTGTTACCAAAAAGACAGAATCACACAAATTTCATTTGAAGCACTCATTGCAGTTCTAGAATTGAGCAGCACTTCAATGAATGCTGCAACCAGCAGAGCAGAAGGGGTTGGTTTCGTAGGCAGAAGGAGCAGATAAGTCACTTCAGAATTGCTTGTCTTATAAGGTGCACCCCGGGAGACAGAGTAATGGCCCACTGATGGACAGTGAAATAGTGAAATCTTACACTGGTCCACTGGCCACAATGGGCAGGGCTGGGCCAGAACAAAGCTAGGAGCCTGAAGCTCCATCTGGGCCTCCCACATGAGTGCCAGGGGCCCAGGTACTTGGGCTCCTTACAAAAGCTTTAAGCAGTCTTCCCAGGCACACCAGCGGGGAGCTGGCTCACTGGCAGAGCAGCACTCTTGTGGGAGACCTGATGAAGCTTCTGGCTCTTAAAAACAAAACATTATGGGCTGGCATAGTGTCATGGCGTGCTAATCTTCCACCTGTGGCATGGACACCAGTTCATGTCCCAGCTGTTCCTTTTCTGCCCCAGCTCCCTGCTGATGGCCTGGGAAAGCAGCAGAGGATGCAACTGTGAGGAGTGAACCAGTGGATGGAAATTCTGTCTCTCCCTCTCTCTCTTTCTCACTGTGATTTTTCTTTCTTTTATTAAAGATTTATTTCTTTTTCTTTAAAGGCAGATTTACAGAGAGACAGAGACAGGAAAAAAGATCTTCCGGGCCCGGCGCAGTGGCGCAAGTGGTTAAAGGTCCTCGCTTTGCACTCCCGGGATCCCATACGGGCGCCGGTTCTAGTCCCGGCAGCCCCGCTTCCCATCCAGCTCCCTGCCTGTGGCCTGGGAAGGCAGTCGAGGACGGCCCAAGGCTTTGGGACCCTGCACCCGCGTGGGAGACCCGGAGGAGTCTCCTGGCTTCAGATTGGCATAGTATCGACCCGTTGCACTCACTTGGGGAGTGAATCATCGGACGGAAGATCTTCCTCTCTGTCTCTCCTCTCTGTATATCCGCCTTTCCAATGAAAAAATAATAATAAAAATAAATCTTTAAAAAAAAAAAAAAGATCTTCCATCTGCTGGCTCACTCCCCAAATGGCTGTAATGGCTGGACCTGAGGTTATCTGAAGCCAGGTCACAAGCAGGGAGCTGGAAGGGAAGTGGAGCAGCTGGTCGTGAAATGACTCCTACATGGGATCCCAGCTGTTGCAAGGTGAGGATTTAGCCATCGAGCCATCACAGTGGGCTCAGGCACGTTGCCTTGTTTTGTCTTTTCTTTAGAAAATACCATGTTCCTTCCTTTTTTTCTGCCTTCCTGACTGCCTTCCTTCTTTCCTTCTTCTTTTCCTTCCTTCCTTTCTTCATTTTGCTTAGGACAGTGTGACAGGTGACCTTGTCGCTGGCGACCAGATGAGCCCTGCAGACTGGGACGTTTGTACCAGCCCTTAGACTGCCATGGCAACTGGCCTGGCTAGGAATGTGCCTAGAGCCCAGGGCCTTTGCCACATGGGTATGGTTCAGGAGTGTTGCTGCCCTTTGTCCCCTCCGAGTCCCAGAAGTGAGTCAGTTGTACCTTCCAGGAATCCCTGCCATGATCTGCTTTATTCTTGGTCCCACTGATGGTTTTGGTACAGTTGGGAGCTCCTGCCTTCCTGTTCAGTTGGCTTCTGATGCCACAGGATCTCTGACCTCAGGGACCAGATATTTGGGATGTGCCCTGACCTCAGTGTACACAGCTGCATGTGGGACACTGCCTTAGCAGGCTCTTCTGCAAGAGAGAGGAACTTTCTCAGGAACACACAAAAAATAAGCCAGGCTACTCCAGTGAACCAGGACCTTAAATACCTCTCCTAAAAGCAAAAAGAATCCAGCAACTTCGCAGAGTAATGAGGACCATGCTGGGAACACAGCCATTGGCACTGACCGGAAATTCTCTGACTCCTGAGATAGACCCATTAGATGACACAGAGATTTCCAAACCCAGACCAGGCAAGGCTCATGTCCATAACCAGCAGGAAGTAATTGCAGAAGATGTGATGAATCTTTTTTTTCTTTTTAAATTTTATTTTGGCACTCTTTACATTGTTGATTAGGGTAAAAAGTTACAAGGGCTAAAGGGAATATTGAGGAGAAGCCCCACCCAGTCTCCCACCCACCCCAGGTCCCAGAAGTGGGGCATATTTCGAGATCCTTTCTCAAGTGGTCCCAGCAGCGCACCAGTTATGCATTGCTGCCAGTCTTGCCACTCCAGACACGATGAGGCTGTTGAATAATATACTGATTGACATAGCCCATCATAGAGTCTCCCTTCATCCAGTGTTTCGCTGCCAATATGTAGCTGTGGTGGTTGATTGACCTGTTGTATCTTCCGTCTTATTCTTGGTAAAGGTTCTGAGTCCACCATTTTAGTTGAGGGGATCCCCAAAGAAACCCTGAGGTGTTCCCAGACCAGATTCCTATATGCACTAGCAAGTAGAGGACCTGGCACAGTCCACCTCCCCGATCAGCTGGTGGTTGTAATTGCTGGGCTGGTTCAGTCTTCAGCCCTGACTTCCACTGGAACCAATGGGTCTGCCCCATATCCCATTTGGCTCTCATAAATGTCGAAGGGTATTGGAGCTTAGTTCCATCCAACCAGCTAAACTGTCCAGCCCTCACGGATGTCGTTGAGTGCCTCTCTGTCTAGCCACCCCAGCCCCTGTCCTAGTTATTTTGTGCCCTCCCATGGGAGTGGTAACCCAAGAGGAAGGAGCCCACTATTTCCTTCCCAGGTCACTCTCACTTCCGGATTATGCTCTCTCCAGGTGGCCCTGTGGTTTGATTTGACAGTATTAGCCCCTAGTGCCAGCTTCTGCTCTGGTTAAGCCCTGACAGTTCTCGCCCCCTCTAGTTTTGTTAGCACTAGTAGGAATAGTCCGTCCATCCTGGCTCTTCCCTGATCTGGTCCCCATGAGGCGCACAGGTGCTGCAGCCCTGCCTAGTCTGGTCTATCCGCATCCCAGCTCATGCTCTCCAGTGGGAGTAGCTATCCAGCAAGGGAACCACCCCTTACTCCCCTGCGGGTCTGCCCCTCCCTTCCTTTTCTCATGTGTGCTGGTTGGGTGCTGTGGTCACATCCAGCACAGGCAGCCTCACCTTGCCACTCTAAGTTGTGTACTGCTTTTGTCACGACCGAACCTGGCTCGACCCACACTCTGCTCCGGCATTCGGGTTTGCCAGTGGATGATACGAGCTGTTTCAGCCTGGTCTGCCCCTAACCCATGCCAAGTGTATGCCAGTAGGAAGCTTTCCATGACCTCTTCTGGGCTGTTTCCTTCCATGCTTCTTGGGTTTATTTATGGGATCCATGTCCTGTCAGAGGAATTACTCAGGCTCCTCCCTCAGATCCCCTCCTGATGCAGGTTTCGCGCTTACCAATGGGTCCATGGGCCAGCACTATGCAGTTCACCTCCTGTCCTAGCAAGAGCAGTGGCTTTTCTTAACTGGCCTTCAACCCATTCTGGTTCTTGCTGTTGGATGTTTCAGCCCAACCACGACTCGTCCTTACCCACATATAGCACTTACATGGCTCAGTTGGGGTTGAAACCCAGCCTAGTCCGTCCCACATCTACCCTGGTCCTCCAGAACACCAGAAGGTGTTGCAGTCTGACCTGGCCCGGTACGTCAAGTCCCAGTCCACACTTGTGCCAAGGGAGGCTACAACTGTATCCCGACCAGAACGCAGCCCCATTCCAGCCTGTGCGCCTCATCCTTCAGCAATCCTTAAGATTAAGGTCAGAACTATCTGAGGGAGGATGAAATGGAATAGGCAGGTAACTGCTTAGGCTCACAAGTTGAAACTACACACACCTGCACACCTCCTCTACACTATGTCATCCTATCCACCTGCCTGTCCATCAGATGATCCCTTCACCACAGGTACTTCCCCTCACTGCACTTGGAGGTGGTATCAGGTAACCACTACCTGTTCCAGGTTCCTAGGAAGCCAGGCAATGAGGAGGGGCACTCTCTGTCTTCCCATGGACACAGGATGGAAATTTTCTACCAGCTGTGAGAATTATAATCAAACCAGAATATGATAGGACGACAGACCAATCACACTGGTACTTCTGAGATCCAGATCACACCCCAGCATTCTGCATCAAAAACCAGGCTAATGTGCTATAGCACTCTGCTCCTGGCTCGGGGAGGCAATGGAGGGTGGCCCAAGTGCATGGCCCCCTGCCACCCTCATGGGAGAACCATATGAAGCTCCTTGCCCCTGACTTAATCCTGGCTGAGTCCTGACTATGATGGCCATGTGTGCCGTGAACCAGCAGAGGGAACAAATCTCTCCCTACTCTCTCTCTGACTTGCAAGTAAGTAAATAAGAAAAGAACCAACTAATCCTGAAACTTATATAGAAATACAAAAAACAAGGAATCATCTAATTAGTGTTGATAAAAATCAAAGTTGGAGGATTTATACAGTCTGATGTAAAGATTGACTAAAAACGGCCAGCACCATGGCAAAGTAGGCTAAGCCTCTGCAGCGGTGGCATCCCATATGAGCACCAGTTCATGTCCCGGCTGCTTCACTTTCCACCCGGCTCCCTGCCTATGATGTGTGAAAGTGGCTACCTGGTTCCCTGCACTACATGGGAAACCCAGAAGAGGCTCCTAGCTCCCGGCTTTGGAGCAGCTCAGTCCCAGCCATTAGAGCCATTTGGGGAATGAATCAGCACATCGAAGGTCTGTTTCTCTCTGTGACTCTGATCTTCAAATGAAAATAAGTATAAATCCTTGGGCACAGAATGATGGTTCAGTGGCTAAATCCTCGCCCCACACACATTGGATTCCACATGGATGCCAGTTCGTGTCCTGGCTCCTCCACTTTCCATTAAATCCCTGCTTATGCCCTGGGAAAGCAGTAGAGGATGGCTCAAAGCCTTAGGATGTCCAGAGGAAGGTCCTGGCTCCTGGCTTTGGGTTGGCTTAGCTCTAGCCATTGCAACCATGCAGGGAGGGAACGAGCAGATGGAAAATCTTTCTCTTTTTTAAAGATTTGTTTTTATTATGTTTTTTATTGGAAAGGCGGATATACAGAGAGGAGAGACAGAGAGGAAGATCTTCCGTCCCATGATTTACTCCCTAAGTGAGCACAACGGCCGCTGCTATGCCAGTCCGAAGCCAGGAGCCTCTTCCGGGTCTCCCACGCGGGTGCAGGGTCCCAAAGCTTTGGGCCATCCTCGACTGCTTTCCTGGGCCACAGGCAGGGAGCTGGAAGGGGGGCGGGGCTGCAGGGATAGAACCTGCGCCGATATGGGATCCCGGGCATGCAAGGCGAGGACCTTAACCACTTGCACCACCGCGCCGAGCCCTGTCTCCACACTTTCTAAACAATGGCGTCTACAGCGCCACGAGTATCTCTGTGCCTTTGTTGTCTGTGTGGGGTCACTGGGTCAGGGAGCATGGACGTTCGGGGGTTCTGCTGCCTCTCCAAGGCCTCGCCAGCAGGCACCATCCCTGAGCCCTGGGTGTGAGAGCTGCAGTCAAAGGGCTTGCTTTCCTGTTCTTCCCAACACAGCCCTCTGAGAGCCGCTGGCTGAAGTTTCTGCACAAGGACTCCCCAGAACTGGAGCTGGGAGGAGGAGTGTGTTTCCATGGACAGTCCTCATCCGACATGGAGGAGTCAGACCCTCCCTTCAGTCAGGAGCTGCCCAGAAAAAGGTGCCAGGCTGTACCCAGTGCCCTCCAGGAGGCTCAGGTGGGGACTGATGAGACAGGCGCTGCTTGCTGACACAGGGATGCTTGCTGAACTCTGTGAGCAGCTCACACGGTGACCTCAAGGGGTAGGGGCTTAGGGGTGTTGACCGGGGCAGGAGGTTTACACTGGCGAAGCAGATACTGCAGACTGCACAGGAGCTCAGCTCTCTGCAGACACCGCCTGAGGCGCCATGGGAGGTAGATGGACCAGCCGTGGGGCAGAGCTGCCTGGCAAGCACAGGACAGCCCATCTGCCATTGGGCTGCAGCTGAGTGGCTGCATGGAGGCTCCCTACCTCCTGTGGCCAGCCAGGTTGCCAGGGAGGCTGCGGGGCACTGTGCTGGCAGGACTGGACTATTGACAGCACTTTCCTCCCACCAGGAAATGGAGCCCGAGTCGGCCCAGCTGTTGCACAAACGTGACATCCCAGACTTGGGCACTCCCAGGGGCACCTGGCCACCCCAGAAGGTTGGTGATAGGGAATATTGCTTCCACTTTGCTCCCAGTGATCACCAAGCACACACAGAACTGTTGAAGTATGAGCTTTTTACCCCCCAAAGCTCAGCTTCCTGTTCTTGCCTGTGTGGAGCCAACTCCTTTCTCTGCCTGCTCCCTTCGCTCCCTGCTCATCTCATGAAATTAACTCAGCCAAAAGGGCATCGTGACACCCTGGGGTCCACTGAGGTTGGCCTGGCCTCTCTGCACACCCTGCCACCCTTGCCCTCTCCAGGCTCATGCTCCCTTGCTGAAGGCATTCAGTCACTTGGTGTGTGTTCCTGCTCCCAGGAACCCAACAGGCCCCACTGCACATTTAGTGCTGCAAAACTCAGATCTTGCCAGAGCCCACGTCCACCTCTCCCGGGGCCAGGTGGGCAGTCCCAGCCAGAGCCCACCTCCAACCCTCCAGGGGCCAGGCGGGCGGTTCCAGGAGAGCCCACCTCCACTCACCCCGGGGCAAGGAGGGCTGTCTTAGCCAAAGCCCACCACCACTCACTGGAGGCCAGGCAGGCGGTCCCAGGCCAGAGCCCACCTTTACCCCACCCAGGCCAGGCGGACTGTCCCAGGCCAGAGCACATATGTCAAACCCGGGGCCAGGCGGGCAATCAAAGCCAGAGCCCACATCCTCTCACCCTAGGCCAGGCGGGTGGTTCTTGCCAGAGCCCACCTCCACTTACCCCGGGCCAGGCGGGCAGTCCCAGTCCAGAGCCCACCTCCACTCACCCCAGTGCCAGCCGGGCCATCCCAGGCCAGAGATCACATGCCCAACCTGGTGCCAGGTGGGCAATCCCATGCCAGAGACCACATGACCAACCCGGTTCCAGGGAGGCAGTCCCAGCCAGAGCCCACATCGACTCACCACGGGGCCTGGCAGGCAGTCCTAGGCAAGAGCCCACCTCCACTCACCCCCGGCCACTCGTGCGGTCCCAGCCAGAGTCCTAATGCATTCACCCAGGGACAGGCGGGCGGTCCCAGGCCAGAGCCCATCTCCACTCACCAGGGGCAAGGCGTCAGTCAGAATCCAAACCCCAACTGCCACACCCGGGGCCAGGCAGGCCGTCCCAGGCCAGAGCCCAACTCCACTCACCCGGCCATGCGGGCGATCCCAGCCAGAGCCCACCTCCACTCACCCCAGTGACAGGTGGGCGGTCCCAGCCAGAGCCCACCTCCACTCACTCGGGCCAGGCGGGTGGTCCCAGCCAGAGCCCACCTCCACTCATCCAGGGCCAGGTGGGCCGTCCCAGGCCAGAGCCCAGCTCCACTCACCCGGGGCCCAGGAGGTCCCTCCCAGGCCAGAGCCCATATGCAAAACCCGGGGACAGGCGGGCAGTCCCAGCCAGAGCCCACCTCCTCTTACCCGGTGCCAGGAAGGGCTGTCCCAGGCCAGAGCCCACCTCCACTCACCCCCAGCCCGGCGGGCAGTCCTAGGCCAGAGCCCACCTCCAATCACCCGGGGCCACGCGGGCGATCCCAGGACTGAACTCACCTCCATTCAACCGGGCCAGAGGGAGTGTCCAAGGCCAGAGCCCACATGCCCCACCCGGGTCTAAGCAGGCGGTCCGAGGCTAGAGCCCACCTCCACTCACCCGGGGCAAGGCTGGTGGTCCCAGGCAAGAGCACACCTCCACTCACCCATGGCCAGGCGGGCGGTCCCAGGCCAGAGCCCACACGCCCACCAGGGGTCAGGCAGGCAGTCCCAGCCAGAGCCCACCTCCACTCACCATGGGCCAGGCGGACGGTCCAGGGCCAAGACAACCTCCACTCACCCCGAGCCAGGCAGGCCGTACCAGCCAGAGCCCACCTCCACTCACCATGGGCCAGGCGGACGGTCCAGGGCCAAGACCACCTCCACCGCACCCGGGAAAGGTGGGTGGTCCCAGGCCAGAGCCCACCTAAACTCACCATGGGCCAGACGGGCAGTCCCAGGCCAGAGGCCACAGGCCCTACCCGGTTCCAGGCGGGATGTCCCAGGCTAGAGCACACCTCCACTCAATGCTGGCCAAGCAGGTGGACCCTGGCCAGAGCCCACCTCCACTCACCCGAGCCAGGCTGGTGGTCTCAGGCCAGAGCCCACCTACACTCACCCGGGGCCCAGCGGGCCGTCCCAGGCCAGAGCCCACCTCCACTCACCCTGGTGCCAGGCGGGCCTTCCCAGGCTAGAGCCCACATGCCCCACCCGGGTCCAGGTAGGAGGTCCGAGGCCAGAGCTTACCTCCAACCCACCCGGGGCCAGAATGCCGTCCCAGGCCAGAGCCCACCTCCACTCACTCCGGGCCAGGCGGGCCGTCCCAGGCCAGAGCCCACCTGCACTCACTACAGGTCCAGGCTGGGAGTCCCAGGCCAGAGCCCAACTCCACTCACCCAGGGCCAGGCGGGCCGTCCCAGGCCAGAGCCCACCTGCACTCACCCAGGGTCAGGAGGACCGACCTAGGCCAGAGCCCATATGCCAAACCCGGGTCCAGGTGGGCAGTCCCAGCCTGAGCCCACCTTCTCTCACCATGAGCCGGGCGGGCAGTTCCAGGCCAGAGCCCACCTCCGCTCAGCCCGGTGCCAGGCAGGCCCAGCCAGAGCCCACATGCCCCACCTGGGTACAGGCAGGCGGTCCCATGCCAGAGCCCACCTCCACCCCACCCGGTGCCATGCGGGCCGTCACAGGCCAGAGCCCACCTCCACCCACCCCTGGCCAGGCGGACGGTCCCAGGCAAGAGCCCACCTCCAATCACCCTGGGCCAGGCGGGCCATCCCAGGCCAGAGCTCACATGCCCAACCCGGGGCCAGGTAGGCAGTCCCAGGCCAGTGCCCACCTCCACTAACTCCGGGCCAGGCGGACGGTCCCGGGCCAGGCGGACGGTCCCAGGCCAGAGCCGACCTCCACTCAACCCGGTCCCGGCGGGCAGTCCCAGGCCAGAGCCCACCTCCTCTCATCCGGTGCAAGGCGGGCCATCCCAGGCCAGAGCTCAAATGCCCAACCCGGCGCCAGGTAGGCAGTCCCAGGCCAGAGCCCACATGACCCACCCGGGTCCAGGCAGGCAGTCCCAGCCAGAGCCCACCTCCACTCTCCCTGGGGCCTGGCGGGCAGTCCGAGGCCAGAGCTCACCTCCACTCACGCCAGACCACGGGGGCAATCCCAGCCCATAGCCCACCTCCACTCACCCCAGTGACAGGCGGGCGGTCCCAGCCAGCACCCCCCTCAACCCAACTCAGGCCAGGAGGGTGGTCCCAGCCAGAGCCCAACTCAACTCACCCCTGGCCAGGCGGGCTGTCCCAGGTAAGAGCGCACCTCCAACCCACCAGGGGCCATGGGGGCCGTCCCAGGCCAGAGCGCACCTCCACTCACCTGGGGCCAGACAGGCCGTCCCACGCCTGAGACCAGATGCCCCACCCGGGTTCAGGCAGGCAGTCCCAGGGCAGAGCCCACATGCCCCACCAGGGGCCATGGGGGCCGTCCCGGGCGAGAGCCCACCTGCACTCACCCGGGGCCAGGCGGGCGGTCCTAGGCCTGAGACCACCTCCACTCAACCGGGCCAGACAGACCGTGCTAGGGCAGAGCCCACCTCCACTCACCAGGGGCCAGGCGGGTGGTCCCAGGCCAAGGCCACCTCCACTCACCCAGGGCCAGGTGGGCCGTCCCAGGCCAGAGCCCACATGCCCCACCCGGGTCCAGGCAGGCGGTCCCAGGCCAGAGCCCACCTCCACCCCACCATGGGCCATGGGGGCCATCCCAGGCCAGAGCCCACCTCCACTCACCCGGGGCCAGGCAGAGAGGCCCCAGGCCAAGGCCCACCTACACTCACCCCGGGTCTAGGCGGGCAGTTCGAGGCCAGTGCCCACCTCCACTCGCCCCGGGCCACGCGGGTGATCCCAGCCAGAGCCTACCACACTCACCCAGGGCCAGGCGGACAGTCCCAGGCCAGAGCCCACATGCCTATCCCGGGGCCATTGGGGCAGTCCCAGCCAGAGCACACCTCCACTCACCCCGGGTCCAGGTGGGTGCTCCCAGGCCAGAGCCCATCTCCACTCACCAGGGGCAAGGCGGGCAGTTCGAGGCCAAACCCCAACTACCACACCCGGGGCCAGGCGGGCCGTCCCAGGCCAGAGCCCAACTCCACTCACTCCCGGCCACGCTGGTGGTCCCAGCCAGAGCCCACCTCCAATCACCCCAGGCCCGGCGGGCCGTCCCAGGCCAGAGCCGAACTCCACTCACCCGGGGCCAGGAAGTCCGTCCCAGGCCAGAGCCGAACTCCACTCACCCAGGGCCAGGCGGGCGGTTCCAGGCCAGAGCCCACTTGACCCAACCGGGCCCAGGCGGACGGTCCCAGGCCAGAGCCCACCTCCAATCACCCCGGGCCAGGCGGGTGGTCCCAGGCCAGAGCCCATCTCCACTCACCCTGGTGCCAGGCGGGCCTTCCCAGGCTAGAGCCCACATGCCCCACCCGGGTCCAGGCAGGCGGTCTGAGGCCAGAGCTTACCTCCAACCAAACCGGGGCCAGATGGGCCGTCCCAGGCCAGAGCCCACCTCCACTCACGCCGGGTCTAGGCGGTCAGTCCCAGGCCAGATCCCACATGCCTAACGCATTGCCATGTGGAGCCGTCCCAGGCCAGAGCCCACCTCCACCCCACCACGGGCCAGGCTGGTGGTCCCAGGCCAGAGCCCATCTCCACTCACCAGGGGCAAGGCGGGCAGTCCGAGGCCAAACCCCAACTACCACACCCGGGGCCAGATGGGCCGTCCCAGGCCAGAGCCCAACTCCACTCACTCCCGGCCACGCTGGTGGTCCCAGCCAGAGCCCACCTCCACTCACCCATGGCCAGGCAGACCATCCCAGGCCAGAGCCCAACTCCACTCACCCCGGGCCAGGCGGGCAGTCCCAGGCCACAGCCGAACTCCACTCACCCTGGTGCGAGGTGGGCCGTCCCAGGCCAGACCCACCTCCACCGCACTCAGGGCCATACAGAGCCGTCCCAGGCCAGAGCCCACCTCCACCCCACCACGGGCCAGGCTGGTGGTCCCAGGCCAGAGCCCACCTCCAATCACCAGGGGCCAGACGGGCCGTCCCAGGCCAGATCCCACATGACCCACCCGGGCCCAGGCGGGCAGTCCCAGGCCAGAGCCCACCTCAACTCACCCTGGTGCCAGGCGGGCCTTCCCAGGCTAGAGCCCACATGCCCCACCCGGGGCCAGACTGGCCGTCCCAGGCCAGAGCCCACCTCCACTCACTCCGGGCCAGGCGGGCAATCCCAGGCCAGAGCCCACCTGCACTCACCCCGGGCAAGGCGGGCAGTCCCAGGCCAGAGCCCAACTCCTCTCATCCCGGGCCCGGTGGGCAGTCCCAGGCCAGAGCCCACCTCCACTCACGCCGGGTCAGGAGGTCCGACCTAGGCCAGAGACCATATGCCAAACCCGGGTCCAGGCGGGAAGTCCCAGCCTGGGCCCACCTCCTCTCACCATGTGCCAGGCGGGCAGTTCCAGGCCAGAGCCCACCTGCACCCCACCCGGGGCCAGGCAGGCCCAGCCAGAGCCCACATGCCCCACCTGGGTACAGCCAGGCGGTCCCATGCCAGAGCCCACCTCCACCCCACCCAGTGCCATGCGGGCCGTCAAAGGCCAGAGCCCACCTCCACCCACCCCTGGCCAGGCGGACGGTCCCAGGCAAGAGCCCACTTCCACTCAACCCCGGCCCGGCGGTCAGTCCCAGGCCAGAGCCCACCTACACTCACCCCGGTGCCAGGCGGGCCATCCCAGGCCAGAGCTCAAATGCCCAACCCGGCGCCAGGTAGGCAGTCCCAGGCCAGAGCCCACATGACCCACCCGGGTCCAAGCAGGCAGTCCCAGCCAGAGCCCACCTCCACTCTCCCTGGGGCCTGGCGGGTAGTCCGAGGCCAGAGCTCACCTCCACTCACGCCAGACCACGGGGGCGATCTGAGCCCATAGCCCACCTCCACTCACCCCAGTGTCAGGCGGGCGGTCCCAGCCAGCACCCACCTCCAACCCACTCAGGCCAGGAGGGCGGTCCCAGCCAGAGCCCAACTCAACTCACCCCTGGCCAGGCGGGCTGTCCCAGGTAAGAGCGCACCTCCACCCCACCAGGGGCCATGGGGGCCGTCCCAGGCCAGAGCGCACCTCCACTCACCTGGGGCCAGACAGGCCGTCCCAGGCCAGAGACCAGATGCCCCACCCGGGTCCAGGCAGGCGGTCCCAGGGCAGAGCCCACATGCCCCACCAGGGGCCATGGGGGCCGTCCCGGGCGAGAGCCCACCTCCACTCACCCGGGGCCAGGCAGGCGGTCCTAGGCCTGAGCCCACCTCCACTCAACTGGGCCAGACAGACCGTACCAGGCCAGAGCCCACCTCCACTCACCAGGGGCCAGGCGGGCGGTCCCAGGCCAAGGCCCCCTAGACTCATCAAGGGGCCAGGTGGGCCGTGCCAGGCCAGAGCCCACATGCCCCACCCGGGTCCAGGCAGGCGGTCCCAGGCCAGAGCCCACCTCCACCCCACTCTGGGCCATGGGGGCCGTCCCAGGCCAGAGCCCACCTCCACTCACCCCTGGCCACGCTGGCGGTCCCAGCCAGAGCCCACCTCCACTCACCCCGGGTCTAGGCGGGCCGTCCCAGGCCAGAGCCCACCTCCACTCACCCGGTTCCAGGAAGTCCGTCCCAGGCCAGAGTCCATCTCCACTCACCCATGGCCAGGCGGGCCGTCCCAGGCCAGAGCCGAACTTCACTCACCCCCGGCCACGCTGGCGGTCCCAGCCAGAGCCCACCTCCACTCACCCCGGGTCTAGGCGGGCCGTCCCAGGCCAGAGCCCACCTCCACTCACCCGGTTCCAGGAAGTCCGTCCCAGGCCAGAGTCCATCTCCACTCACCCATGGCCAGGCGGGCCGTCCCAGGCCAGAGCCGAACTTCACTCACCCCGGTCCAGGCAGGCTGTCCCAGGCCAGAGCCCACCTCCACTCATCCAGGGCCAGGTGGGCGGTCCCAGGCCAGAGCCCACCTCCAATCACCCGGGGCAAAACGGGCCGTCCCAGTCCACATCCCACATGACCCACCCGGGCCCAGGCGGGAGGTCCCAGGCCAGAGCCCACCTCCACTCACCCCGGGCCAGGCGGGTGGTCCCAGGCCTGAGCTGAACTCCACTCACCCATGGCCAGGCGGGCATTCCCAGGCCAGAGCCCACATGCCCAGCATGGGCCAGGCAGGCAGTCCCAGCCAGAGCCCACCTCCACTCACTCCGGGCCAGGCGGGCAATCCCAGGCAGAGCCCACCTGCACTCACCCCCAGCCCGGCGGGCAATCCCAGGCCAGAGCCCACCTACACTCACCCCCGGCCAGGCGGGCCGTCCCAGGCAGAGACCACCTCCACTCACTAGGGCCAGGCGGTGGTCCCAGCCAGAGCCCACATCCACTCACCCCGGGCCAGACGGGCCGTCCCGGTCGAGAGCATATATGCCAAACCCAGGGCCAGGCTGGCGGTCCCAAGCCAGAGCACAAATGACTGACCCGGGTCCAGGCAGGCGGTCCCAGGCCAGAGCCCACCTCCACAACACCAGGGGCCATGCTGGCCGTCCTAGGCCAGTACCCACCTCCACTCACCCCGGACTAGGCGGGCAGTCTCAGACTTGAGCCCACCTCCACTCACCCGGGGCCAGGTGGGCGGTCCTAGGCCTGAGACCACCTGCACTCAACCGGGCCAGACAGACCGTGCTAGGGCAGAGCCCACCTCCACTCACCAGGGGCCAGGCGGGTGGTCCCAGGCCAAGGCCACCTCCACTCACCCAGGGCCAGGTGGGCCGTCCCAGGCCAGAGCCCACATGCCCCACCCGGGTCCAGGCAGGCGGTCCCAGGCCAGAGCCCACCTCCACCCCACCATGGGCCATGGGGGCCATCCCAGGCCAGAGCCCACCTCCACTCACCCGGGCCAGGCAGAGAGGCCCCAGGCTAAGGCCCACCTACACTCACCCCGGGTCTAGGCGGGCAGTCCGAGGCCAGTGCCCACCTCCACTCGCCCCGGGCCACGCGGGTGATCCCAGCCAGAGCCCACCACACTCACACAGGGCCAGGCGGACAGTCCCAGGCCAGAGCCCACATGCCTATCCCGGGGCCATTGGGGCAGTCCCAGCCAGAGCCCACCTCCACTCACCCCGGGTCCAGGTGGGTGCTCCCAGGCCAGAGCCCATCTCCACTCACCAGGGGCAAGGCGGGCAGTTCGAGGCCAAACCCCAACTACCACACCCGGGGCCAGGCGGGCCGTACCAGGCCAGAGCCCAACTCCACTCACTCCCGGCCATGCTGGTGGTCCCAGCCAGAGCCCACCTCCACTCACCCCAGGCCCGGCGGGCCGTCCCAGGCCAGAGCCCAGCTCCACTCACCCGGGGCCAGGAAGTCCGTCCCAGGCCAGAGCCGAACTCCACTCACCCTGGGCCAGGAAGTCCGTCCCAGGCCAGAGCCGAACTCCACTCACCCTGGTGCCAGGTGGGCCTTCCCAGGCCAGAGCCCACCTCCACCACACTCGGGGCCATGCGGATCGTCCCACGGCAGAGCCCACCTCCACTCACCCAGGGCCAGGCGGGTGGTCCCAGGCCAGAGCACACCTCCACTCACCCTGGTGCCAGGCGGGCCTTCCCAGGCTAGAGCCCACATGCCCCACCCGGGTCCAGGCAGGCGGTCTGAGGCCAGAGCTTACCTCCAACCAAACCGGGGCCAGATGGGCCGTCCCAGGCCAGAGCCCACCTCCACTCACCCCGGTCTAGGCGGGCAGTCCCAGGCCAGATCCCACATGCCTAACGCATTGCCATGTGGAGCCGTCCCAGGCCAGAGCCCACCTCCACCCCACCACGGGCCAGGCTGGTGGTCCCAGGCCAGAGCCCATCTCCACTCACCAGGGGCAAGGCGGGCAGTCCGAGGCCAAACCCCAACTACCACACCCGGGGCCAGATGGGCCGTCCCAGGCCAGAGCCCAACTCCACTAACTCCCGGCCACGCTGGTGGTCCCAGCCAGAGCCCACCTCCACTCACCCATGGCCAGGCAGACCATCCCAGGCCAGAGCCCAACTCCACTCACCCCGGGCCAGGCGGGCAGTCCCAGGCCACAGCCGAACTCCACTCACCCCGGTGCGAGGTGGGCCGTCCCAGGCCAGACCCACCTCCACCGCACTCAGGGCCATGCAGAGCCGTCCCAGGCCAGAGCCCACCTCCACCCCACCACGGGCCAGGCTGGTGGTCCCAGGCCAGAGCCCACCTCCAATCACCAGGGGCCAGACGGGCCGTCCCAGGCCAGAGCCCACCTCCACTCACTCCGGGCCAGGCGGGCAATCCCAGGCCAGAGCCCACCTGCACTCACCCCGGGCAAGGCGGGCAGTCCCAGGCCAGAGCCCAACTCCTCTCATCCCGGGCCCGGTGGGCAGTCCCAGGCCAGAGCCCACCTCCACTCACGCCGGGTCAGGAGGTCCGACCTAGGCCAGAGACCATATGCCAAACCCGGGTCCAGGCGGGAAGTCCCAGCCTGGGCCCACCTCCTCTCACCATGTGCCAGGCGGGCAGTTCCAGGCCAGAGCCCACCTGCACCCCACCCGGGGCCAGGCAGGCCCAGCCAGAGCCCACATGCCCCACCTGGGTACAGCCAGGCGGTCCCATGCCAGAGCCCACCTCCACCCCACCCAGTGCCATGCGGGCCGTCAAAGGCCAGAGCCCACCTCCACCCACCCCTGGCCAGGCGGACGGTCCCAGGCAAGAGCCCACTTCCACTCAACCCCGGCCCGGCGGTCAGTCCCAGGCCAGAGCCCACCTACACTCACCCCGGTGCCAGGCGGGCCATCCCAGGCCAGAGCTCAAATGCCCAACCCGGCGCCAGGTAGGCAGTCCCAGGCCAGAGCCCACATGACCCACCCGGGTCCAAGCAGGCAGTCCCAGCCAGAGCCCACCTCCATTCTCCCTGGGGCCTGGCGGGTAGTCCGAGGCCAGAGCTCACCTCCACTCACGCCAGACCACGGGGGCGATCTGAGCCCATAGCCCACCTCCACTCACCCCAGTGTCAGGCGGGCGGTCCCACCCAGCACCCACCTCCAACCCACTCAGGCCAGGAGGGCGGTCCCAGCCAGAGCCCAACTCAACTCACCCCTGGCCAGGCGGGCTGTCCCAGGTAAGAGCGCACCTCCACCCCACCAGGGACCATGGGGGCCGTCCCAGGCCAGAGCGCACTTCCACTCACCTGGGGCCAGACAGGCCGTCCCAGGCCAGAGACCAGATGCCCCACCCGGGTCCAGGCAGGCGGTCCCAGGGCAGAGCCCACATGCCCCACCAGGGGCCATGGGGGCCGTCCCAGGCGAGAGCCCACCTCCACTCACCCGGGGCCAGGCAGGCGGTCCTAGGCCTGAGCCCACCTCCACTCAACTGGGCCAGACAGACCGTACCAGGCCAGAGCCCACCTCCACTCACCAGGGGCCAGGCGGGCGGTCCCAGGCCAAGGCCCCCTAGACTCATCAAGGGGCCAGGTGGGCCGTGCCAGGCCAGAGCCCACATGCCCCACCCGGGTCCAGGCAGGCGGTCCCAGGCCAGAGCCCACCTCCACCCCACTCTGGGCCATGCGGGCCGTCCCAGGCCAGAGCACACCTCCACTCACCCCGGGCCAGGCGGGCTGTCCCAGGCCAGAGCCCACCTCCACTCACCCATGGCCACGCTGGCGGTCCCAGCCAGAGCCCACCTCCACTCACCCCGGGTCTAGGCGGGCCGTCCCAGGCCAGAGCCCACCTCCACTCACCCGGGGCCAGGAAGTCCGTCCCAGGCCAGAGTCCATCGCCACTCACCCATGGCCAGGCGGGCCGTCCCAGGCCAGAGCCGAACTTCACTCACCCCGGGCCAGGCGGGCTGTCCCAGGCCAGAGCCCACCTCCACTCATCCAGGGCCAGGTGGGCGTTCCCAGGCCAGAGCCCACCTCCAATCACCCGGGGCAAAACGGGCCATCCCAGTCCACATCCCACATGACCCACCCGGGCCCAGGCGGGAGGTCCCAGGCCAGAGCCCACCTCCACTCACCCCGGGCCAGGCGGGTGGTCCCAGGCCTGAGCTCAACTCCACTCACCCATGGCCAGGCGGGCATTCCCAGGCCAGAGCCCACATGCCCAGCATGGGCCAGGCAGGCAGTCCCAGCCAGAGCCCACCTCCACTCACTCCGGGCCAGGCGGGCAATCCCAGGCAGAGCCCACCTGCACTCACCCCCAGCCCGGCGGGCAATCCCAGGCCAGAGCCCACCTACACTCACCCCCGGCCAGGCGGGCCGTCCCAGGCAGAGACCACCTCCACTCACTAGGGCCAGGCGGTGGTCCCAGCCAGAGCCCACATCCACTCACCCCGGGCCAGACGGGCCGTCCCGGTCGAGAGCATATATGCCAAACCCAGGGCCAGGCTGGCGGTCCCAGGCCAGAGCACAAATGACTGACCCGGGTCCAGGCAGGCGGTCCCAGGCCAGAGCCCACCTCCACAACACCAGGGGCCATGCTGGCCGTCCTAGGCCAGTACCCACCTCCACTCACCCCGGACTAGGCTGGCAGTCTCAGACTTGAGCCCACCTCCACTCACCCGGGGCCAGGCGGGCGGTCCTAGGCCTGAGACCACCTGCACTCAACCGGGCCAGACAGACCGTGCTAGGGCAGAGCCCACCTCCACTCACCAGGGGCCAGGCGGGTGGTCCCAGGCCAAGGCCACCTCCACTCACCCAGGGCCAGGTGGGCCGTCCCAGGCCAGAGCCCACATGCCCCACCCGGGTCCAGGCAGGCGGTCCCAGGCCAGAGCCCACCTCCACCCCACCATGGGCCATGGGGGCCATCCCAGGCCAGAGCCCACCTCCACTCACCCGGGCCAGGCAGAGAGGCCCCAGGCTAAGGCCCACCTACACTCACCCCGGGTCTAGGCGGGCAGTCCGAGGCCAGTGCCCACCTCCACTCGCCCCGGGCCACGCGGGTGATCCCAGCCAGAGCCCACCACACTCACCCAGGGCCAGGTGGACAGTCCCAGGCCAGAGCCCACATGCCTATCCCGGGGCCATTGGGGCAGTCCCAGCCAGAGCACACCTCCACTCACCCCGGGTCCAGGTGGGTGCTCCCAGGCCAGAGCCCATCTCCACTCACCAGGGGCAAGGCGGGCAGTTCGAGGCCAAACCCCAACTACCACACCCGGGGCCAGGCGGGCCGTACCAGGCCAGAGCCCAACTCCACTCACTCCCGGCCACGCTGGTGGTCCCAGCCAGAGCCCACCTCCACTCACCCCAGGCCCGGCGGGCCGTCCCAGGCCAGAGCCCAGCTCCACTCACCCGGGGCCAGGAAGTCCGTCCCAGGCCAGAGCCGAACTCCACTCACCCTGGGCCAGATGGGCCGTCCCAGGCCAGAGCCGAACTCCACTCACCCTGGTGCCAGGTGGGCCTTCCCAGGCCAGAGCCCACCTCCACCACACTCGGGGCCATGCGGACGGTCCCAGGCCAGAGCCCACCTTCAATCACCCCGGGCCAGGCGGGTGGTCCCAGGCCAGAGCCCACCTCCACTCACCCTGGTGCCAGGCGGGCCTTCCCAGGCTAGAGCCCACATGCCCCACCCGGGTCCAGGCAGGCGGTCTGAGGCCAGAGCTTACCTCCAACCAAACCGGGGCCAGATGGGCCGTCCCAGGCCAGAGCCCACCTCCACTCACCCCGGTCTAGGCGGGCAGTCCCAGGCCAGATCCCACATGCCTAACGCATTGCCATGTGGAGCCGTCCCAGGCCAGAGCCCACCTCCACCCCACCACGGGCCAGGCTGGTGGTCCCAGGCCAGAGCCCATCTCCACTCACCAGGGGCAAGGCGGGCAGTCCGAGGCCAAACCCCAACTACCACACCCGGGGCCAGGCGGGCCGTCCCAGGCCAGAGCCCAACTCCACTCACTCCCGGCCACGCTGGTGGTCCCAGCCAGAGCCCACCTCCACTCACCCATGGCCAGGCGGACCATCCCAGGCCAGAGCCCAACTCCACTCACCCATGGCCAGGCGGGCAGTCCCAGGCCACAGCCGAACTCCACTCACCCTGGTGCGAGGTGGGCCGTCCCAGGCCAGATCCACCTCCACCGCACTCAGGGCCATGCAGAGCCGTCCCAGGCCAGAGCCCACCTCCACCCCACCACGGGCCAGGCTGGTGGTCCCAGGCCAGAGCCCACCTCCAATCACCAGGGGCCAGACGGGCCGTCCCAGGCCAGATCCCACATGACCCACCCGGGCCCAGGCGGGCAGTCCCAGGCCAGAGCCCACCTCAACTCACCCTGGTGCCAGGCGGGCCTTCCCAGGCTAGAGCCCACATGCCCCACCCGGGGCCAGACGGGCCGTCCCAGGCCAGAGCCCACCTCCACTCACTCCGGGCCAGGCGGGCAATCCCAGGCCAGAGCCCACCTGCACTCACCCCGGGCAAGGCGGGCAGTCCCAGGCCAGAGCCCAACTCCTCTCATCCCGGGCCCGGTGGGCAGTCCCAGGCCAGAGCCCACCTCCACTCACGCCGGGTCAGGAGGTCCGACCTAGGCCAGAGACCATATGCCAAACCCGGGTCCAGGCGGGAAGTCCCAGCCTGGGCCCACCTCCTCTCACCATGTGCCAGGCGGGCAGTTCCAGGCCAGAGCCCACCTGCACCCCACCCGGGGCCAGGCAGGCCCAGCCAGAGCCCACATGCCCCACCTGGGTACAGCCAGGCGGTCCCATGCCAGAGCCCACCTCCACCCCACCCAGTGCCATGCGGGCCGTCAAAGGCCAGAGCCCACCTCCACCCACCCCTGGCCAGGCGGACGGTCCCAGGCAAGAGCCCACTTCCACTCAACCCCGGCCCGGCGGTCAGTCCCAGGCCAGAGCCCACCTACACTCACCCCGGTGCCAGGCGGGCCATCCCAGGCCAGAGCTCAAATGCCCAACCCGGCGCCAGGTAGGCAGTCCCAGGCCAGAGCCCACATGACCCACCCGGGTCCAAGCAGGCAGTCCCAGCCAGAGCCCACCTCCATTCTCCCTGGGGCCTGGCGGGTAGTCCGAGGCCAGAGCTCACCTCCACTCACGCCAGACCACGGGGGCGATCTGAGCCCATAGCCCACCTCCACTCACCCCAGTGTCAGGCGGGCAGTCCCAGCCAGCACCCACCTCCAACCCACTCAGGCCAGGAGGGCGGTCCCAGCCAGAGCCCAACTCAACTCACCCCTGGCCAGGCGGGCTGTCCCAGGTAAGAGCGCACCTCCACCCCACCAGGGGCCATGGGGGCCGTCCCAGGCCAGAGCGCACCTCCACTCACCTGGGGCCAGACAGGCCGTCCCAGGCCAGAGACCAGATGCCCCACCCGGGTCCAGGCAGGCGGTCCCAGGGCAGAGCCCACATGCCCCACCAGGGGCCATGGGGGCCGTCCCAGGCGAGAGCCCACCTCCACTCACCCGGGGCCAGGCAGGCGGTCCTAGGCCTGAGCCCACCTCCACTCAACTGGGCCAGACAGACCGTACCAGGCCAGAGCCCACCTCCACTCACCAGGGGCCAGGCGGGCGGTCCCAGGCCAAGGCCCCCTAGACTCATCAAGGGGCCAGGTGGGCCATGCCAGGCCAGAGCCCACATGCCCCACCCGGGTCCAGGCAGGCGGTCCCAGGCCAGAGCCCACCTCCACCCCACTCTGGGCCATGCGGGCCGTCCCAGGCCAGAGCACACCGGCACTCACCCCGGGCCAGGCGGGCTGTCCCAGGCCAGAGCCCACCTCCACTCACCCCCGGCCACGCTGGCGGTCCGAGCCAGAGCCCACCTCCACTCACCCCGGGTCTAGGCGGGCTGTCCCAGGCCAGAGCCCACCTCCACTCACCCGGGGCCAGGAAGTCCGTCCCAGGCCAGAGTCCATCTCCACTCACCCATGGCCAGGCGGGCTGTCCCAGGCCAGAGCCCACCTCCACTCACCCAGGGCCAGGTGGGCGGTCCCAGGCCAGAGCCCACCTCCAATCACCCGGGGCAAAACGGGCCGTCCCAGTCCACATCCCACATGACCCACCCGAGCCCAGGCAGGAGGTCCCAGGCCAGAGCCCACCTCCACTCACCCCGGGCCAGGCGGGTGGTCCCAGGCCTGAGCTCAACTCCACTCACCCATGGCCAGGCGGGCATTCCCAGGCCAGAGCCCACATGCCCAGCATGGGCCAGGCAGGCAGTCCCAGCCAGAGCCCACCTCCACTCACTCCGGGCCAGGCGGGCAATCCCAGGCAGAGCCCACCTGCACTCACCCCCAGCCCGGCGGGCAATCCCAGGCCAGAGCCCACCTACACTCACCCCCGGCCAGGCGGGCCGTCCCAGGCAGAGACCACCTCCACTCACTAGGGCCAGGCGGTGGTCCCAGCCAGAGCCCACATCCACTCACCCCGGGCCAGACGGGCCGTCCCGGTCGAGAGCATATATGCTAAACCCAGGGCCAGGCTGGCGGTCCCAGGCCAGAGCACAAATGACTGACCCGGGTCCAGGCAGGCGGTCCCAGGCCAGAGCCCACCTCCACAACACCAGTGGCCATGCTGGCCGTCCTAGGCCAGTACCCACCTCCACTCACCCCGGACTAGGCGGGCAGTCTCAGACTTGAGCCCACCTCCACTCACCCGGGGCCAGGCGGGCGGTCCTAGGCCTGAGACCACCTGCACTCAACCGGGCCAGACAGACCGTGCTAGGGCAGAGCCCACCTCCACTCACCAGGGGCCAGGCGGGTGGTCCCAGGCCAAGGCCACCTCCACTCACCCAGGGCCAGGTGGGCCGTCCCAGGCCAGAGCCCACATGCCCCACCCGGGTCCAGGCAGGCGGTCCCAGGCCAGAGCCCACCTCCACCCCACCATGGGCCATGGGGGCCATCCCAGGCCAGATCCCACCTCCACTCACCCGGGCCAGGCAGAGAGGCCCCAGGCTAAGGCCCACCTACACTCACCCCGGGTCTAGGCGGGCAGTCCGAGGCCAGTGCCCACCTCCACTCGCCCCGGGCCACGCGGGTGATCCCAGCCAGAGCCCACCACACTCACCCAGGGCCAGGTGGACAGTCCCAGGCCAGAGCCCACATGCCTATCCCGGGGCCATTGGGGCAGTCCCAGCAAGAGCACACCTCCACTCACCCCGGGTCCAGGTGGGTGCTCCCAGGCCAGAGCCCATCTCCACTCACCAGGGGCAAGGCGGGCAGTTCGAGGCCAAACCCCAACTACCACACCCGGGGCCAGGCGGGCCGTACCAGGCCAGAGCCCAACTCCACTCACTCCCGGCCACGCTGGTGGTCCCAGCCAGAGCCCACCTCCACTCACCCCAGGCCCGGCGGGCCGTCCCAGGCCAGAGCCCAGCTCCACTCACCCGGGGCCAGGAAGTCCGTCCCAGGCCAGAGCCGAACTCCACTCACCCTGGGCCAGGAAGTCCGTCCCAGGCCAGAGCCGAACTCCACTCACCCTGTTGCCAGGTGGGCCTTCCCAGGCCAGAGCCCACCTCCACCACACTCGGGGCCATGCGGATCGTCCCACGGCAGAGCCCACCTCCACTCACCCAGGGCCAGGCGGGCGGTTCCAGGCCAGAGCCCACCTCCAATCACCCGGGGCCAGACGGGCCTTCCCAGGCCAGATCCCACATGACCCAACCGGGCCCAGGCGGACGGTCCCAGGCCAGAGCCCACCTCCAATCACCCCGGGCCAGGCGGGTGGTCCCAGGCCAGAGCACACCTCCACTCACCCTGGTGCCAGGCGGGCCTTCCCAGGCTAGAGCCCACATGCCCCACCCGGGTCCAGGCAGGCGGTCTGAGGCCAGAGGTTACCTCCAACCAAACCGGGGCCAGATGGGCCGTCCCAGGCCAGAGCCCACCTCCACTCACCCCGGTCTAGGCGGGCAGTCCCAGGCCAGATCCCACATGCCTAACGCATTGCCATGTGGAGCCGTCCCAGGCCAGAGCCCACCTCCACCCCACCACGGGCCAGGCTGGTGGTCCCAGGCCAGAGCCCATCTCCACTCACCAGGGGCAAGGCGGGCAGTCCGAGGCCAAACCCCAACTACCACACCCGGGGCCAGGCGGGCCGTCCCAGGCCAGAGCCCAACTCCACTCACTCCCGGCCACGCTGGTGGTCCCAGCCAGAGCCCACCTCCACTCACCCATGGCCAGGCGGACCATCCCAGGCCAGAGCCCACCTCCACTCACCCATGGCCAGGCGGGCAATCCCAGGCCACAGCCGAACTCCACTCACCCTGGTGCGAGGCGGGCCGTCCCAGGCCAGACCCACCTCCACCGCACTCAGGGCCATGCAGAGCCGTCCCAGGCCAGAGCCCACCTCCACCCCACCACAGGCCAGGCTGGTGGTCCCAGGCCAGAGCCCACCTCCAATCACCCATGGCCAGACGGGCCGTCCCAGGCCAGATCCCACATGACCCACCCGGGCCCAGGCGGGCAGTCCCAGGCCAGAGCCCACCTCAACTCACCCTGGTGCCAGGCGGGCCTTCCCAGGCTAGAGCCCACATGCCCCACCCGGGGCCAGACTGGCCGTCCCAGGCCAGAGCCCACCTCCACTCACTCCGGGCCAGGCGGGCAATCCCAGGCCAGAGCCCACCTGCACTCACCCCGGGCAAGGCGGGCAGTCCCAGGCCAGAGCCCAACTCCTCTCATCCCGGGCCCGGTGGGCAGTCCCAGGCCAGAGCCCACCTCCACTCACGCCGGGTCAGGAGGTCCGACCTAGGCCAGAGACCATATGCCAAACCCGGGTCCAGGCGGGAAGTCCCAGCCTGGGCCCACCTCCTCTCACCATGTGCCAGGCGGGCAGTTCCAGGCCAGAGCCCACCTGCACCCCACCCGGGGCCAGGCAGGCCCAGCCAGAGCCCACATGCCCCACCTGGGTACAGCCAGGCGGTCCCATGCCAGAGCCCACCTCCACCCCACCCAGTGCCATGCGGGCCGTCAAAGGCCAGAGCCCACCTCCACCCACCCCTGGCCAGGCGGACGGTCCCAGGCAAGAGCCCACTTCCACTCAACCCCGGCCCGGCGGTCAGTCCCAGGCCAGAGCCCACCTACACTCACCCCAGGCCCGGCGGGCCGTCCCAGGCCAGAGCCCAGCTCCACTCACCCGGGGCCAGGAAGTCCGTCCCAGGCCAGAGCCGAACTCCACTCACCTGGGCCAGGAAGTCCGTCCCAGGCCAGAGCCGAACTCCACTCACCCTGGTGCCAGGTGGGCCTTCCCAGGCCAGAGCCCACCTCCACCACACTCGGGGCCATGCGGATCGTCCCACGGCAGAGCCCACCTCCACTCACCCAGGGCCAGGCAGGCGGTTCCAGGCCAGAGCCCACCTCCAATCACCCGGGGCCAGACGGGCCTTCCCAGGCCAGATCCCACATGACCCAACCGGGCCCAGGCGGACGGTCCCAGGCCAGAGCCCACCTCCAATCACCCCGGGCCAGGCGGGTGGTCCCAGGCCAGAGCACACCTCCACTCACCCTGGTGCCAGGCGGGCCTTCCCAGGCTAGAGCCCACATGCCCCACCCGGGTCCAGGCAGGCGGTCTGAGGCCAGAGCTTACCTCCAACCAAACCGGGGCCAGATGGGCCGTCCCAGGCCAGAGCCCACCTCCACTCACCCCGGTCTAGGCGGGCAGTCCCAGGCCAGATCCCACATGCCTAACGCATTGCCATGTGGAGCCGTCCCAGGCCAGAGCCCACCTCCACCCCACCACGGGCCAGGCTGGTGGTCCCAGGCCAGAGCCCATCTCCACTCACCAGGGGCAAGGCGGGCAGTCCGAGGCCAAACCCCAACTACCACACCCGGGGCCAGACGGGCCGTCCCAGGCCAGATCCCACATGACCCAACCGGGCCCAGGCGGGCAGTCCCAGGCCAGAGCCCACCTCAACTCACCCTGGTGCCAGGCGGGCCTTCCCAGGCTAGAGCCCACATGCCCCACCCGGGGCCAGACGGGCCATCCCAGGCCAGAGCCCACCTCCACTCACCCATGGCCAGGCGGACCATCCCAGGCCAGAGCCCAACTCCACTCACCCCGGGCCAGGCGGGCAGTCCCAGGCCAGAGCCCATCTCCACTCACCCCGGTGCGAGCCGGGCCGTCCCAGGCCAGACCCACCTCCACCGCACTCAGGGCCATGCAGAGCCGTCCCAGGCCAGAGCCCACCTCCACCCCACCACGGGCCAGGCTGGTGGTCCCAGGCCAGAGCCCACCTCCAATCACCAGGGGCCAGACGGGCCGTCCCAGGCCAGATCCCACATGACCCACCCGGGCCCAGGCGGGCAGTCCCAGGCCAGAGCCCACCTCAACTCACCCTGGTGCCAGGCGGGCCTTCCCAGGCTAGAGCCCACATGCCCCACCCGGGGCCAGACTGGCCGTCCCAGGCCAGAGCCCACCTCCACTCACTCCGGGCCAGGCGGGCAATCCCAGGCCAGAGCCCACCTGCACTCACCCCGGGCAAGGCGGGCAGTCCCAGGCCAGAGCCCTCCTCCACTCACGCCGGGTCAGGAGGTCCGACCTAGGCCAGAGACCATATGCCAAACCCGGGTCCAGGCGGGAAGTCCCAGCCTGGGCCCACCTCCTCTCACCATGTGCCAGGCGGGCAGTTCCAGGCCAGAGCCCACCTGCACCCCACCCGGGGCCAGGCAGGCCCAGCCAGAGCCCACATGCCCCACCTGGGTACAGCCAGGCGGTCCCATGCCAGAGCCCACCTCCACCCCACCCAGTGCCATGCGGGCCGTCAAAGGCCAGAGCCCACCTCCACCCACCCCTGGCCAGGCGGACGGTCCCAGGCAAGAGCCCACTTCCACTCAACCCCGGCCCGGCGGTCAGTCCCAGGCCAGAGCCCACCTACACTCACCCCGGTGCCAGGCGGGCCATCCCAGGCCAGAGCTCAAATGCCCAACCCGGCGCCAGGTAGGCAGTCCCAGGCCAGAGCCCACATGACCCACCCGGGTCCAAGCAGGCAGTCCCAGCCAGAGCCCACCTCCACTCTCCCTGGGGCCTGGCGGGTAGTCCGAGGCCAGAGCTCACCTCCACTCACGCCAGACCACGGGGGCAATCCGAGCCCATAGCCCACCTCCACTCACCCCAGTGTCAGGCGGGCGGTCCCAGCCAGCACCCACCTCCAACCCACTCAGGCCAGGAGGGCGGTCCCAGCCAGAGCCCAACTCAACTCACCCCTGGCCAGGCGGGCTGTCCCAGGTAAGAGCGCACCTCCACCCCACCAGGGGCCATGGGGGCCGTCCCAGGCCAGAGCGCACCTCCACTCACCTGGGGCCAGACAGGCCGTCCCAGGCCAGAGACCAGATGCCCCACCCGGGTCCAGGCAGGCGGTCCCAGGGCAGAGCCCACATGCCCCACCAGGGGCCATGGGGGCCGTCCCGGGCGAGAGCCCACCTCCACTCACCCGGGGCCAGGCAGGCGGTCCTAGGCCTGAGCCCACCTCCACTCAACTGGGCCAGACAGACCGTACCAGGCCAGAGCCCACCTCCACTCACCAGGGGCCAGGCGGGCGGTCCCAGGCCAAGGCCCCCTAGACTCATCAAGGGGCCAGGTGGGCCGTGCCAGGCCAGAGCCCACATGCCCCACCCGGGTCCAGGCAGGCGGTCCCAGGCCAGAGCCCACCTCCACCCCACTCTGGGCCATGCGGGCCGTCCCAGGCCAGAGCACACCTGCACTCACCCCGGGCCAGGCGGGCTGTCCCAGGCCAGAGCCCACCTCCACTCACCCATGGCCACGCTGGCGGTCCCAGCCAGAGCCCACCTCCACTCACCCCGGGTCTAGGCGGGCCGTCCCAGGCCAGAGCCCACCTCCACTCACCCGGGGCCAGGAAGTCCGTCCCAGGCCAGAGTCCATCTCCACTCACCCATGGCCAGGCGGGCCGTCCCAGGCCAGAGCCGAACTTCACTCACCCCGGGCCAGGCGGGCTATCCCAGGCCAGAGCCCACCTCCACTCACCCAGGGCCAGGTGGGCGGTCCCAGGCCAGAGCCCACCTCCAATCACCCGGGCAAAACGGGCCGTCCCAGTCCACATCCCACATGACCCACCCGGGCCCAGGCGGGAGGTCCCAGGCCAGAGCCAACCTCCACTCACCCATGGCCACGCTGGCGGTCCCAGCCAGAGCCCACCTCCACTCACCCGGGGCCAGGCGGGCGGTCCTAGGCCTGAGACCACCTCCACTCAACCGGGCCAGACAGACCGTGCTAGGGCAGAGCCCACCTCCACTCACCAGGGGCCAGGCGGGTGGTCCCAGGCCAAGGCCACCTCCACTCACCCAGGGCCAGGTGGGCCGTCCCAGGCCAGAGCCCACATGCCCCACCCGGGTCCAGGCAGGCGGTCCCAGGCAAGAGCCCACCTCCACCCCACCATGGGCCATGGGGGCCATCCCAGGCCAGAGCCCACCTCCACTCACCCGGGCCAGGCAGAGAGGCCCCAGGCTAAGGCCCACCTACACTCACCCCGGGTCTAGGCGGGCAGTCCGAGGCCAGTGCCCACCTCCACTCGCCCCGGGCCACGCGGGTGATCCCAGCCAGAGCCCACCACACTCACCCAGGGCCAGGCGGACAGTCCCAGGCCAGAGCCCACATGCCTATCCCGGGGCCATTGGGGCAGTCCCAGCCAGAGCACACCTCCACTCACCCGGGTCCAGGTGGGTGCTCCCAGGCCAGAGCCCATCTCCACTCACCAGGGGCAAGGCGGGCAGTTCGAGGCCAAACCCCAACTACCACACCCGGGGCCAGGCGGGCCGTACCAGGCCAGAGCCCAACTCCACTCACTCCCGGCCACGCTGGTGGTCCCAGCCAGAGCCCACCTCCACTCACCCCAGGCCCGGCGGGCCGTCCCAGGCCAGAGCCCAGCTCCACTCACCCGGGGCCAGGAAGTCCGTCCCAGGCCAGAGCCGAACTCCACTCACCCTGGGCCAGGAAGTCCGTCCCAGGCCAGAGCCGAACTCCACTCACCCTGGTGCCAGGTGGGCCTTCCCAGGCCAGAGCCCACCTCCACCACACTCGGGGCCATGCGGATCGTCCCACGGCAGAGCCCACCTCCACTCACCCAGGGCCAGGCAGGCGGTTCCAGGCCAGAGCCCACCTCCAATCACCCGGGGCCAGACGGGCCGTCCCAGGCCAGATCCCACATGACCCAACCGGGCCCAGGCGGACGGTCCCAGGCCAGAGCCCACCTCCAATCACCCCGGGCCAGGCGGGTGGTCCCAGGCCAGAGCACACCTCCACTCACCCTGGTGCCAGGCGGGCCTTCCCAGGCTAGAGCCCACATGCCCCACCCGGGTCCAGGCAGGCGGTCTGAGGCCAGAGCTTACCTCCAACCAAACCGGGGCCAGATGGGCCGTCCCAGGCCAGAGCCCACCTCCACTCACCCCGGTCTAGGCGGGCAGTCCCAGGCCAGATCCCACATGCCTAACGCATTGCCATGCGGAGCTGTCCCAGGCCAGAGCCCACCTCCACCCCACCACGGGCCAGGCTGGTGGTCCCAGGCCAGAGCCCATCTCCACTCACCAGGGGCAAGGCGGGCAGTCCGAGGCCAAACCCCAACTACCACACCCGGGGCCAGACGGGCCGTCCCAGGCCAGAGCCCAACTCCACTCACTCCCGGCCACGCTGGTGGTCCCAGCCAGAGCCCACCTCCACTCACCCATGGCCAGGCGGACCATCCCAGGCCAGAGCCCAACTCCACTCACCCCGGGCCAGGCGGGCAGTCCCAGGCCAGAGCCCATCTCCACTCACCCCGGTGCCAGCCGGGCCGTCCCAGGCCAGACCCACCTCCACCGCACTCAGGGCCATGCAGAGCCGTCCCAGGCCAGAGCCCACCTCCACCCCACCACGGGCCAGGCTGGTGGTCCCAGGCCAGAGCCCACCTCCAATCACCAGGGCCAGACGGGCCGTCCCAGGCCAGATCCCACATGACCCACCCGGGCCCAGGCGGGCAGTCCCAGGCCAGAGCCCACCTCAACTCACCCTGGTGCCAGGCGGGCCTTCCCAGGCTAGAGCCCACATGCCCCACCCGGGGCCAGACGGGCCGTCCCAGGCCAGAGCCCACCTCCACTCACTCCGGGCCAGGCGGGCAATCCCAGGCCAGAGCCCACCTGCACTCACCCCGGGCAAGGCGGGCAGTCCCAGGCCAGAGCCCACCTCCACTCACGCCGGGTCAGGAGGTCCGACCTAGGCCAGAGACCATATGCCAAACCCGGGTCCAGGCGGGAAGTCCCAGCCTGGGCCCACCTCCTCTCACCATGTGCCAGGCGGGCAGTTCCAGGCCAGAGCCCACCTGCACCCCACCCGGGGCCAGGCAGGCCCAGCCAGAGCCCACATGCCCCACCTGGGTACAGCCAGGCGGTCCCATGCCAGAGCCCACCTCCACCCCACCCAGTGCCATGCGGGCCGTCAAAGGCCAGAGCCCACCTCCACCCACCCCTGGCCAGGCGGATGGTCCCAGGCAAGAGCCCACTTCCACTCAACCCCGGCCCGGCGGTCAGTCCCAGGCCAGAGCCCACCTACACTCACCCCGGTGCCAGGCGGGCCATCCCAGGCCAGAGCTCAAATGCCCAACCCGGCGCCAGGTAGGCAGTCCCAGGCCAGAGCCCACATGACCCACCCGGGTCCAAGCAGGCAGTCCCAGCCAGAGCCCACCTCCACTCTCCCTGGGGCCTGGCGGGTAGTCCGAGGCCAGAGCTCACCTCCACCCCACCAGGGGCCATGGGGGCCGTCCCAGGCCAGAGCGCACCTCCACTCACCTGGGGCCAGACAGGCCGTCCCAGGCCAGAGACCAGATGCCCCACCCGGGTCCAGGCAGGCGGTCCCAGGGCAGAGCCCACATGCCCCACCAGGGGCCATGGGGGCCGTCCCAGGCGAGAGCCCACCTCCACTCACCCGGGGCCAGGCAGGCGGTCCTAGGCCTGAGCCCACCTCCACTCAACTGGGCCAGACAGACCGTACCAGGCCAGAGCCCACCTCCACTCACCAGGGGCCAGGCGGGCGGTCCCAGGCCAAGGCCCCCTAGACTCATCAAGGGGCCATGCAGGCCGACCCAGGCCAGAGCACACCTGCACTCACCCCGGGCCAGGCGGGCTGTCCCAGGCCAGAGCCCACCTCCACTCACCCATGGCCACGCTGGCGGTCCCAGCCAGAGCCCACCTCCACTCACCCGGGTCTAGGCGGGCCGTCCCAGGCCAGAGTCCATCTCCACTCACCCATGGCCAGGCGGGCCGTCCCAGGCCAGAGCCGAACTTCACTCACCCCGGGCCAGGCGGGCTGTCCCAGGCCAGAGCCCACCTCCACTCACCCAGGGCCAGGTGGGCGGTCCCAGGCCAGAGCCCACCTCCAATCACCCGGGGCAAAACGGGCCGTCCCAGTCCACATCCCACATGACCCACCCGGGCCCAGGCGGGAGGTCCCAGGCCAGAGCCCACCTCCACTCACCCATGGCCACGCTGGCGGTCCCAGGCCAGAGCCCACCTCCACTCACCCCGGGCCAGGCGGGCGGTCCCAGGCCAGAGCCCAAATTCCCCACCTGTTCCAGGAAGGCGGTTGCAGGCTAGAGCACACCTCCACTCACCCGGGCCCAGGCGGGTGGTCCCAGGCCTGAGCCTACCTACACTCACCCCGGGCCAGGCAGGCCATCCCAAGCCAGAGCCCACCTCCACTCACCCTGGGCAAGGCGGGCGGTCCCAGCCAAAGCACACCTGCACTCACCCATGGCCAGGCGGGCCGTCCCAGGCCAGAGACCACATGCCTATCCCGGGGCCAGTCGGGCAGTCCCAGCCAGAGCCCGCCTCCACCACACCCGGGTCCATGCGGGCCGTCCCAGGCCAGAGCCCACCTCGACTCAACCGGGGCCATACAGACCGTCTTAGGCCAGAGCCCACATGCCGCATCCGGGTCCAGGGAGGCAGTCCCAGGCCAGAGCCCACCTCCACCCCACACGGGTCCAGGCAGGCAGTCCCAGGCCAGAGCCCAAATGCCCCATTGGGTCCAGGAAGGCGGTCCCAGGCTAGAGCCCACCTCCACTCACCGGGGCCAGGCAGGTAGTCCCAGGCCAGAGCCCAACTCCACTCACCCATGGCCAGGCGGGCAGTCCCAGGACAGAACCCACATGCCCACCAGTGGCCAGGCAGGCAGTTCCAGCCAGTGCCCATCTCCACTCACCATGGGCCAGGAGGGCGGTTCAGGCCAAACCCACCTCCACTCACCCTGGGCCATTCGGGCAGTCACAGCCAGAGCCCACCTCCACACACCCCTGTCTAGGCAGGCAGTCCCAGGCTTGAGCCCACCTCCAATAACCCCGGGCCAAACGGGTGGTGCCAGCCAGAGCCCACCTCCACTCACCTCGGTGACAGGTGGGCGGTCCCAGCCAGAGCCCACCTCCACTCACTCGGGCCAGGCGGTGGTCCCAGCCAGAGCCCACCTCCACTCACCCATGGCCAGGCGGACCATCCCAGGCCAGAGCCCAACTCCACTCACCCCGGGCCAGACGGGCCGTCCCAGGCCAGATCCCACATGACCCACCCGGGCCCAGGCGGGCAGTCCCAGGCCAGAGCCCACCTCAACTCACCCTGGTGCCAGGCGGGCCTTCCCAGGCTAGAGCCCACATGCCCCACCCGGGGCCAGACTGGCCGTCCCAGGCCAGAGCCCACCTCCACTCACTCCGGGCCAGGCGGGCAATCCCAGGCCAGAGCCCACCTGCACTCACCCCGGGCAAGGCGGGCAGTCCCAGGCCAGAGCCCAACTCCTCTCATCCCGGGCCCGGTGGGCAGTCCCAGGCCAGAGCCCACCTCCACTCACGCCGGGTCAGGAGGTCCGACCTAGGCCAGAGACCATATGCCAAACCCGGGTCCAGGCGGGAAGTCCCAGCCTGGGCCCACCTCCTCTCACCATGTGCCAGGCGGGCAGTTCCAGGCCAGAGCCCACCTGCACCCCACCCGGGGCCAGGCAGGCCCAGCCAGAGCCCACATGCCCCACCTGGGTACAGCCAGGCGGTCCCATGCCAGAGCCCACCTCCACCCACCCAGTGCCATGCGGGCCGTCAAAGGCCAGAGCCCACCTCCACCCACCCCTGGCCAGGCGGACGGTCCCAGGCAAGAGCCCACTTCCACTCAACCCCGGCCCGGCGGTCAGTCCCAGGCCAGAGCCCACCTACACTCACCCCAGGCCCGGCGGGCCGTCCCAGGCCAGAGCCCAGCTCCACTCACCCGGGGCCAGGAAGTCCGTCCCAGGCCAGAGCCGAACTCCACTCACCTGGGCCAGGAAGTCCGTCCCAGGCCAGAGCCGAACTCCACTCACCCTGGTGCCAGGTGGGCCTTCCCAGGCCAGAGCCCACCTCCACCACACTCGGGGCCATGCGGATCGTCCCACGGCAGAGCCCACCTCCACTCACCCAGGGCCAGGCAGGCGGTTCCAGGCCAGAGCCCACCTCCAATCACCCGGGGCCAGACGGGCCTTCCCAGGCCAGATCCCACATGACCCAACCGGGCCCAGGCGGACGGTCCCAGGCCAGAGCCCACCTCCAATCACCCCGGGCCAGGCGGGTGGTCCCAGGCCAGAGCACACCTCCACTCACCCTGGTGCCAGGCGGGCCTTCCCAGGCTAGAGCCCACATGCCCCACCCGGGTCCAGGCAGGCGGTCTGAGGCCAGAGCTTACCTCCAACCAAACCGGGGCCAGATGGGCCGTCCCAGGCCAGAGCCCACCTCCACTCACCCCGGTCTAGGCGGGCAGTCCCAGGCCAGATCCCACATGCCTAACGCATTGCCATGTGGAGCCGTCCCAGGCCAGAGCCCACCTCCACCCCACCACGGGCCAGGCTGGTGGTCCCAGGCCAGAGCCCATCTCCACTCACCAGGGGCAAGGCGGGCAGTCCGAGGCCAAACCCCAACTACCACACCCGGGGCCAGACGGGCCGTCCCAGGCCAGATCCCACATGACCCAACCGGGCCCAGGCGGGCAGTCCCAGGCCAGAGCCCACCTCAACTCACCCTGGTGCCAGGCGGGCCTTCCCAGGCTAGAGCCCACATGCCCCACCCGGGGCCAGACGGGCCATCCCAGGCCAGAGCCCACCTCCACTCACCCATGGCCAGGCGGACCATCCCAGGCCAGAGCCCAACTCCACTCACCCCGGGCCAGGCGGGCAGTCCCAGGCCAGAGCCCATCTCCACTCACCCCGGTGCGAGCCGGGCCGTCCCAGGCCAGACCCACCTCCACCGCACTCAGGGCCATGCAGAGCCGTCCCAGGCCAGAGCCCACCTCCACCCCACCACGGGCCAGGCTGGTGGTCCCAGGCCAGAGCCCACCTCCAATCACCAGGGGCCAGACGGGCCGTCCCAGGCCAGATCCCACATGACCCACCCGGGCCCAGGCGGGCAGTCCCAGGCCAGAGCCCACCTCAACTCACCCTGGTGCCAGGCGGGCCTTCCCAGGCTAGAGCCCACATGCCCCACCCGGGGCCAGACTGGCCGTCCCAGGCCAGAGCCCACCTCCACTCACTCCGGGCCAGGCGGGCAATCCCAGGCCAGAGCCCACCTGCACTCACCCCGGGCAAGGCGGGCAGTCCCAGGCCAGAGCCCTCCTCCACTCACGCCGGGTCAGGAGGTCCGACCTAGGCCAGAGACCATATGCCAAACCCGGGTCCAGGCGGGAAGTCCCAGCCTGGGCCCACCTCCTCTCACCATGTGCCAGGCGGGCAGTTCCAGGCCAGAGCCCACCTGCACCCCACCCGGGGCCAGGCAGGCCCAGCCAGAGCCCACATGCCCCACCTGGGTACAGCCAGGCGGTCCCATGCCAGAGCCCACCTCCACCCCACCCAGTGCCATGCGGGCCGTCAAAGGCCAGAGCCCACCTCCACCCACCCCTGGCCAGGCGGACGGTCCCAGGCAAGAGCCCACTTCCACTCAACCCCGGCCCGGCGGTCAGTCCCAGGCCAGAGCCCACCTACACTCACCCCGGTGCCAGGCGGGCCATCCCAGGCCAGAGCTCAAATGCCCAACCCGGCGCCAGGTAGGCAGTCCCAGGCCAGAGCCCACATGACCCACCCGGGTCCAAGCAGGCAGTCCCAGCCAGAGCCCACCTCCACTCTCCCTGGGGCCTGGCGGGTAGTCCGAGGCCAGAGCTCACCTCCACTCACGCCAGACCACGGGGGCAATCCGAGCCCATAGCCCACCTCCACTCACCCCAGTGTCAGGCGGGCGGTCCCAGCCAGCACCCACCTCCAACCCACTCAGGCCAGGAGGGCGGTCCCAGCCAGAGCCCAACTCAACTCACCCCTGGCCAGGCGGGCTGTCCCAGGTAAGAGCGCACCTCCACCCCACCAGGGGCCATGGGGGCCGTCCCAGGCCAGAGCGCACCTCCACTCACCTGGGGCCAGACAGGCCGTCCCAGGCCAGAGACCAGATGCCCCACCCGGGTCCAGGCAGGCGGTCCCAGGGCAGAGCCCACATGCCCCACCAGGGGCCATGGGGGCCGTCCCGGGCGAGAGCCCACCTCCACTCACCCGGGGCCAGGCAGGCGGTCCTAGGCCTGAGCCCACCTCCACTCAACTGGGCCAGACAGACCGTACCAGGCCAGAGCCCACCTCCACTCACCAGGGGCCAGGCGGGCGGTCCCAGGCCAAGGCCCCCTAGACTCATCAAGGGGCCAGGTGGGCCGTGCCAGGCCAGAGCCCACATGCCCCACCCGGGTCCAGGCAGGCGGTCCCAGGCCAGAGCCCACCTCCACCCCACTCTGGGCCATGCGGGCCGTCCCAGGCCAGAGCACACCTGCACTCACCCCGGGCCAGGCGGGCTGTCCCAGGCCAGAGCCCACCTCCACTCACCCATGGCCACGCTGGCGGTCCCAGCCAGAGCCCACCTCCACTCACCCGGGTCTAGGCGGGCCGTCCCAGGCCAGAGCCCACCTCCACTCACCCGGGGCCAGGAAGTCCGTCCCAGGCCAGAGTCCATCTCCACTCACCCATGGCCAGGCGGGCCGTCCCAGGCCAGAGCCGAACTTCACTCACCCCGGGCCAGGCGGGCTATCCCAGGCCAGAGCCCACCTCCACTCACCCAGGGCCAGGTGGGCGGTCCCAGGCCAGAGCCCACCTCCAATCACCCGGGGCAAAACGGGCCGTCCCAGTCCACATCCCACATGACCCACCCGGGCCCAGGCGGGAGGTCCCAGGCCAGAGCCAACCTCCACTCACCCATGGCCACGCTGGCGGTCCCAGCCAGAGCCCACCTCCACTCACCCGGGGCCAGGCGGGCGGTCCTAGGCCTGAGACCACCTCCACTCAACCGGGCCAGACAGACCGTGCTAGGGCAGAGCCCACCTCCACTCACCAGGGGCCAGGCGGGTGGTCCCAGGCCAAGGCCACCTCCACTCACCCAGGGCCAGGTGGGCCGTCCCAGGCCAGAGCCCACATGCCCCACCCGGGTCCAGGCAGGCGGTCCCAGGCAAGAGCCCACCTCCACCCCACCATGGGCCATGGGGGCCATCCCAGGCCAGAGCCCACCTCCACTCACCCGGGCCAGGCAGAGAGGCCCCAGGCTAAGGCCCACCTACACTCACCCCGGGTCTAGGCGGGCAGTCCGAGGCCAGTGCCCACCTCCACTCGCCCCGGGCCACGCGGGTGATCCCAGCCAGAGCCCACCACACTCACCCAGGGCCAGGCGGACAGTCCCAGGCCAGAGCCCACATGCCTATCCCGGGGCCATTGGGGCAGTCCCAGCCAGAGCACACCTCCACTCACCCCGGGTCCAGGTGGGTGCTCCCAGGCCAGAGCCCATCTCCACTCACCAGGGGCAAGGCGGGCAGTTCGAGGCCAAACCCCAACTACCACACCCGGGGCCAGGCGGGCCGTACCAGGCCAGAGCCCAACTCCACTCACTCCCGGCCACGCTGGTGGTCCCAGCCAGAGCCCACCTCCACTCACCCCAGGCCCGGCGGGCCGTCCCAGGCCAGAGCCCAGCTCCACTCACCCGGGGCCAGGAAGTCCGTCCCAGGCCAGAGCCGAACTCCACTCACCCTGGGCCAGGAAGTCCGTCCCAGGCCAGAGCCGAACTCCACTCACCCTGGTGCCAGGTGGGCCTTCCCAGGCCAGAGCCCACCTCCACCACACTCGGGGCCATGCGGATCGTCCCACGGCAGAGCCCACCTCCACTCACCCAGGGCCAGGCAGGCGGTTCCAGGCCAGAGCCCACCTCCAATCACCCGGGGCCAGACGGGCCGTCCCAGGCCAGATCCCACATGACCCAACCGGGCCCAGGCGGACGGTCCCAGGCCAGAGCCCACCTCCAATCACCCCGGGCCAGGCGGGTGGTCCCAGGCCAGAGCACACCTCCACTCACCCTGGTGCCAGGCGGGCCTTCCCAGGCTAGAGCCCACATGCCCCACCCGGGTCCAGGCAGGCGGTCTGAGGCCAGAGCTTACCTCCAACCAAACCGGGGCCAGATGGGCCGTCCCAGGCCAGAGCCCACCTCCACTCACCCCGGTCTAGGCGGGCAGTCCCAGGCCAGATCCCACATGCCTAACGCATTGCCATGCGGAGCTGTCCCAGGCCAGAGCCCACCTCCACCCCACCACGGGCCAGGCTGGTGGTCCCAGGCCAGAGCCCATCTCCACTCACCAGGGGCAAGGCGGGCAGTCCGAGGCCAAACCCCAACTACCACACCCGGGGCCAGACGGGCCGTCCCAGGCCAGAGCCCAACTCCACTCACTCCCGGCCACGCTGGTGGTCCCAGCCAGAGCCCACCTCCACTCACCCATGGCCAGGCGGACCATCCCAGGCCAGAGCCCAACTCCACTCACCCCGGGCCAGGCGGGCAGTCCCAGGCCAGAGCCCATCTCCACTCACCCCGGTGCCAGCCGGGCCGTCCCAGGCCAGACCCACCTCCACCGCACTCAGGGCCATGCAGAGCCGTCCCAGGCCAGAGCCCACCTCCACCCCACCACGGGCCAGGCTGGTGGTCCCAGGCCAGAGCCCACCTCCAATCACCAGGGGCCAGACGGGCCGTCCCAGGCCAGATCCCACATGACCCACCCGGGCCCAGGCGGGCAGTCCCAGGCCAGAGCCCACCTCAACTCACCCTGGTGCCAGGCGGGCCTTCCCAGGCTAGAGCCCACATGCCCCACCCGGGGCCAGACGGGCCGTCCCAGGCCAGAGCCCACCTCCACTCACTCCGGGCCAGGCGGGCAATCCCAGGCCAGAGCCCACCTGCACTCACCCCGGGCCAGGCGGGCAGTCCCAGGCCAGAGCCCACCTCCACTCACGCCGGGTCAGGAGGTCCGACCTAGGCCAGAGACCATATGCCAAACCCGGGTCCAGGCGGGAAGTCCCAGCCTGGGCCCACCTCCTCTCACCATGTGCCAGGCGGGCAGTTCCAGGCCAGAGCCCACCTGCACCCCACCCGGGGCCAGGCAGGCCCAGCCAGAGCCCACATGCCCCACCTGGGTACAGCCAGGCGGTCCCATGCCAGAGCCCACCTCCACCCCACCCAGTGCCATGCGGGCCGTCAAAGGCCAGAGCCCACCTCCACCCACCCCTGGCCAGGCGGATGGTCCCAGGCAAGAGCCCACTTCCACTCAACCCCGGCCCGGCGGGCAGTCCCAGGCCAGAGCCCACCTACACTCACCCCGTGCCAGGCGGGGCATCCCAGGCCAGAGCTCACATGCCCAACCCCGGGCCAGTTAGGCAGTCCCAGGCCAGAGCCCACATGACCCACCCGGGTCCAGCTAGGCAGTCCCAGGCCAGAGCCCACCTCCACTCTCCCTGGGGCCTGGCGGGTAGTCCGAGGCCAGAGCTCACCTCCACCCCACCAGGGGCCATGGGGGCCGTCCCAGGCCAGAGCGCACCTCCACTCACCTGGGGCCAGACAGGCCGTCCCAGGCCAGAGACCAGATGCCCCACCCGGGTCCAGGCAGGCGGTCCCAGGGCAGAGCCCACATGCCCCACCAGGGGCCATGGGGGCCGTCCCAGGCGAGAGCCCACCTCCACTCACCCGGGGCCAGGCAGGCGGTCCTAGGCCTGAGCCCACCTCCACTCAACTGGGCCAGACAGACCGTACCAGGCCAGAGCCCACCTCCACTCACCAGGGGCCAGGCGGGCGGTCCCAGGCCAAGGCCCCCTAGACTCATCAAGGGGCCATGCAGGCCGACCCAGGCCAGAGCACACCTGCACTCACCCCGGGCCAGGCGGGCTGTCCCAGGCCAGAGCCCACCTCCACTCACCCATGGCCACGCTGGCGGTCCCAGCCAGAGCCCACCTCCACTCACCCCGGGTCTAGGCGGGCCGTCCCAGGCCAGAGTCCATCTCCACTCACCCATGGCCAGGCGGGCCGTCCCAGGCCAGAGCCGAACTTCACTCACCCCGGGCCAGGCGGGCTGTCCCAGGCCAGAGCCCACCTCCACTCACCCAGGGCCAGGTGGGCGGTCCCAGGCCAGAGCCCACCTCCAATCACCCGGGGCAAAACGGGCCGTCCCAGTCCACATCCCACATGACCCACCCGGGCCCAGGCGGGAGGTCCCAGGCCAGAGCCCACCTCCACTCACCCATGGCCACGCTGGCGGTCCCAGGCCAGAGCCCACCTCCACTCACCCCGGGCCAGGCGGGCGGTCCCAGGCCAGAGCCCAAATTCCCCACCTGTTTCCAGGAAGGCGGTTGCAGGCTAGAGCACACCTCCACTCACCCGGGCCCAGGCGGGTGGTCCCAGGCCTGAGCCTACCTACACTCACCCCGGGCCAGGCAGGCCATCCCAAGCCAGAGCCCACCTCCACTCACCCTGGGCAAGGCGGGCGGTCCCAGCCAAAGCACACCTGCACTCACCCATGGCCAGGCGGGCCGTCCCAGGCCAGAGACCACATGCCTATCCCGGGGCCAGTCGGGCAGTCCCAGCCAGAGCCCGCCTCCACCACACCCGGGTCCATGCGGGCCGTCCCAGGCCAGAGCCCACCTCGACTCAACCGGGGCCATACAGACCGTCTTAGGCCAGAGCCCACATGCCGCATCCGGGTCCAGGGAGGCAGTCCCAGGCCAGAGCCCACCTCCACCCACACGGGTCCAGGCAGGCAGTCCCAGGCCAGAGCCCAAATGCCCCATTGGGTCCAGGAAGGCGGTCCCAGGCTAGAGCCCACCTCCACTCACCGGGGCCAGGCAGGTAGTCCCAGGCCAGAGCCCAACTCCACTCACCCATGGCCAGGCGGGCAGTCCCAGGACAGAACCCACATGCCCACCAGTGGCCAGGCAGGCAGTTCCAGCCAGTGCCCATCTCCACTCACCATGGGCCAGGAGGGCGGTTCAGGCCAAACCCACCTCCACTCACCCTGGGCCATTCGGGCAGTCACAGCCAGAGCCCACCTCCACACACCCCTGTCTAGGCAGGCAGTCCCAGGCTTGAGCCCACCTCCAATAACCCCGGGCCAAACGGGTGGTGCCAGCCAGAGCCCACCTCCACTCACCTCGGTGACAGGTGGGCGGTCCCAGCCAGAGCCCACCTCCACTCACTCGGGCCAGGCGGTGGTCCCAGCCAGAGCCCACCTGCACTCACCCCGGGCCAGGCGGGCCGTCCCAGGCCAGAGCCCACCTCCACTCACCCCGGGCCAGGCGGGCCGTCCCAGGCCAGAGCCCATATGCCAAACCCTGGGCCAGGCTAGCGGTCCCAGGCCAGAGCCCAAATGCCCCACCTGTGTCCAGGAAGGCGTTCCCAGCCAGAGCCCACCTCCACTACACGGGGGCCAGGTGGGCGGTCCCAGGCCAAGGCCACCTCCACTTACCCTGGGCCTGGCGGGCCGTCTCAGGCCAGAGCCCACATGCCCCGCCCGGGTCCAGGCAGGCGGTACCCGGCCAGAGCCCACATGCCACACCCCAACAGGGGCCATGCAGGCCGTCCCAGGGCAGAGCCCACCTTCACTCACCCAGGGCCAGGCGGGCAGTCCCAGGCCAGAGCCCACCTCCACTCACTCCAGGTGAGGTAGGCGGTCCCAGGCCAGAGCCCACATGCACCACCCCACCCAGGGCAAGGAGGGCGGTCCCACCAAAGCCAACCGCCATCCACTCCAGGGCCAGGGGTGCGGTCCCAGGCCAGAGACCACCTTTACCCCACCCAGGCCAGGCGGGCGGTCCCAGCCAGAGCCCACCTCCAATCTCCTATGGCCAGGAAGGTGGTCCCAGGCCAGAGCCCACCTCCACTCACCCATGGGCAGGCAGGAAGTCCCAGGCCAGAGCCCATGTCCACCCCACCCAGGACAGGTGGACTGACCCAGCCAGAGCCCACCTCCTCTCATCCAGGGCCAGGCGGGCAGTCCCAGGCTAGAGCTCACATGCCCAACACGGGGCCAGGTGGGCAGTCCCAGGCCAGAGCGCACATGACCCACCCGGGTACAGGCAGGCAGTCCCAGCCAGAGCCCACCTGCACTCACCCAGGGCCAGGCGGGCAGTCCAAGGCCAGAGCTAACCTCCACTCACCCCGGGTCCAGGCGGATGATCCCAGGCCAGAGCCCATCTCCACTCACCAGGAGCAAGGCGGGCAGCCCGAGGCCAAACCCCAACTGCCACACAAGGGGCCAGGCAGGCCGTCCCAGGCCAGAGCCCACATGCCAAACCCGGGGCCAGGCGGGCAGTCCCAGACATAGCCCACCTCCTATCACCCCAGGACAAGCGGGTGGTCCTAGCCAGAGCCCACCTACACTCACCCTGGTGCCAGGCGGGCCATCCCAGGCCAGAGCTCACATGCCCAACCCGGGACCAGGTAGGCAGTCCCAGGCCAGAGCCCACATGACCCACCCGGGTCCAGGCAGGCAGTCCCAGCCAGAGCCCACCTCCACTCACCCCCGGCCAGGCGGGCCGTCCCAGGTAAGAGCCCACCTCCACTCACTCCAGGGCCAGACGGGCAGTCCCAGGCCAGAGCCCACCTCCACTCATCCGGGGCCAGACGGGCAGTCCCAGGCCAGGGCCCATATGCCAAACCCGGGTCCAGGGTGGCAGGCCCAGGCCAGAGCCCACCTCCACCTCAACAGGGTCCAGGCAGGCCGTCCGAAGCCAGAGCCCACATCCACTCACCCCGGGCCAGGTGGGCAGTCCCAGGCCAGAGCCGACTTCCACTCAACCGGGCCAGACGGGCCGTCCCAGGCCAGAGCCCATATGTCAAACCAGGGGCCAGGAAGGCGGTCCCAGCCCAGAGCCCACTTCCACTAACCCGGGGCAAGGCAGGCAGTCCCAGGCTAGAGGCCAAATGCACCACCCGGGTCCAGGGAGGCAGGCCCAGGCCAGAGCCCACCTCCACTCACCCAGAGACAGGCGGGCAGTCCGAGCCAGAGCCCACCTCCTCTCACCCTGGGGCTAGGCGGGCGGTCCCAGGCCAGAGCCCACAAGCCCCACCCGGGTCCAGGCAGGCGGTCCCAGGCCAGAGCCCACCTCCACCTCAACAGGGGCCTTGTGGGCCGTCCCAGGCCAGAGCCCACCTCCACTCGACCCGGGCCATGCTGGCCATCCCAGGCCAGAGCCCACCTCCACTCACTCCTGTATAGTCGGACAATCCCAGGCTTGAGCCCACCTCCACTCGACCCGGGCCAGGCAGGCGGTCCCAGGCCAGAGCCCATCTCCACTCACCAGGGGCAAGGCAGGCAGGCCGAGGCCAAACCACAACTGCCACACCCGGGTCCAGGCGGGCGGTCCCAGGCCAGAGCCTACCTCCACTCTCCCCTGGCCACGCTGGCGGTTCCATCCAGAGCCCAGCTCCACTCACCATGGTGAAAGGTGGGCGGTCCCAGGCCAGAGCCACCTCCACTCACCCTAGGCCAGGCGGGCCGTCCCAGGCCTGAGAACACCTCCACTCACACTGTTGCCAGACAGGCGGTCCCAGGCCAGAGCCCACATGCCCCACCCGGGTCCAGGCAGGGGGTCCCAGGCCAGAGCCCAGCTCCAACCCACCCGGGTACAGACGGTCTGTGCCAGGCCAGAACCCACCTCCACTCACCCAGGCCAGGAGGTTCGTACTAGGCCAGAGCCCATATGCCAAACCCGGGGATAGGCGGGAAGTCCCAGCCAGAGCCCACCTCCTCTCACCCGGAGCCAGGCAGAGTGTCCCAGGCCAGAGCCCACCTCCACTCACCCCGGTGCCAGGCAGGCCGTCCCAGGCCAGAGCCCACATGCCCCACCCGGGTCCAGGCTGGCGGTCCCAGGCCAGAGCCCACCTCCTCTCACCCGGGGCCAGACGGGCCGTCCCAGGCCAGAGCCCACATGCCCACCAGGGGCCAGGCTGGCAGTCTCAGCCAGAGCCCACCTCCACTCACCCCGGTGACAGGCGGGCAGTCCCAGGCCAGAGCCCACATGCCCCACCCGGGTCCAGGCAGGCGGTCCAGGCCAGAGCTCAACCTCCACTCACCTCCGGTCAAACGGGCGGTCCCAGCCAGAGCCCACCTTTACCTCACCCAGGCCAGGCGGGCAGTCCCAGCCAGAGCCCACCTCCACCACACCCGGGTCCATGCGGGCCGTCCCAGGCCAGAGCCCACCTCGACTCAACCGGGGCCATACAGACCGTCTTAGGCCAGAGCCCACATGCCGCATCCGGGTCCAGGGAGGCAGTCCCAGGCCAGAGCCCACCTCCACCCCACACGGGTCCAGGCAGGCAGTCCCAGGCCAGAGCCCAAATGCCCCATTGGGTCCAGGAAGGCGGTCCCAGGCTAGAGCCCACCTCCACTCACCGGGGCCAGGCAGGTAGTCCCAGGCCAGAGCCCAACTCCACTCACCCATGGCCAGGCGGGCAGTCCCAGGACAGAACCCACATGCCCACCAGTGGCCAGGCAGGCAGTTCCAGCCAGTGCCCATCTCCACTCACCATGGGCCAGGAGGGCGGTTCAGGCCAAACCCACCTCCACTCACCCTGGGCCATTCGGGCAGTCACAGCCAGAGCCCACCTCCACACACCCCTGTCTAGGCAGGCAGTCCCAGGCTTGAGCCCACCTCCAATAACCCGGGCCAAACGGGTGGTGCCAGCCAGAGCCCACCTCCACTCACCTCGGTGACAGGTGGGCGGTCCCAGCCAGAGCCCACCTCCACTCACTCGGGCCAGGCGGTGGTCCCAGCCAGAGCCCACCTGCACTCACCCCGGGCCAGGCGGGCCGTCCCAGGCCAGAGCCCACCTCCACTCACCCGGGCCAGGCGGGCCGTCCCAGGCCAGAGCCCATATGCCAAACCCTGGGCCAGGCTAGCGGTCCCAGGCCAGAGCCCAAATGCCCCACCTGTGTCCAGGAAGGCGTTCCCAGCCAGAGCCCACCTCCACTACACGGGGGCCAGGTGGGCGGTCCCAGGCCAAGGCCACCTCCACTTACCCTGGGCCTGGCGGGCCGTCTCAGGCCAGAGCCCACATGCCCCACCCGGGTCCAGGCAGGCGGTACCCGGCCAGAGCCCACATGCCCCACCCACCAGTGGCCATGCAGGCCGTCCCAGGGCAGAGCCCACCTTCACTCACCCAGGGCCAGGCGGGCAGTCCCAGGCCAGAGCCCACCTCCACTCACTCCAGGTGAGGTAGGCGGTCCCAGGCCAGAGCCCACATGCACCACCCCACCCAGGGCAAGGAGGGCGGTCCCACCAAAGCCAACCTCCATCCACTCCAGGGCCAGGGGTGCGGTCCCAGGCCAGAGACCACCTTTACCCCACCCAGGCCAGGCGGGCGGTCCCAGCCAGAGCCCACCTCCAATCTCCTATGGCCAGGAAGGTGGTCCCAGGCCAGAGCCCACCTCCACTCACCCATGGGCAGGCAGGAAGTCCCAGGCCAGAGCCCATGTCCACCCCACCCAGGACAGGTGGACTGACCCAGCCAGAGCCCACCTCCTCTCATCCAGGGCCAGGCGGGCAGTCCCAGGCTAGAGCTCACATGCCCAACACGGGGCCAGGTGGGCAGTCCCAGGCCAGAGCGCACATGACCCACCCGGGTACAGGCAGGCAGTCCCAGCCAGAGCCCACCTGCACTCACCCAGGGCCAGGCGGGCAGTCCCAGCCAGAGCTAACCTCCACTCACCCCGGGTCCAGGCGGATGATCCCAGGCCAGAGCCCATCTCCACTCACCAGGAGCAAGGCGGGCAGCCCGAGGCCAAACCCCAACTGCCACACAAGGGGCCAGGCAGGCCGTCCCAGGCCAGAGCCCACATGCCAAACCCGGGGCCAGGCGGGCAGTCCCAGACATAGCCCACCTCCTATCACCCAAGGACAAGCGGGTGGTCCCAGCCAGAGCCCACCTACACTCACCCTGGTGCCAGGCGGGCCATCCCAGGCCAGAGCTCACATGCCCAACCCGGGACCAGGTAGGCAGTCCCAGGCCAGAGCCCACATGACCCACCCGGGTCCAGGCAGGCAGTCCCAGCCAGAGCCCACCTCCACTCACCCAGAGACAGGCGGGCAGTCCGAGCCAGAGCCCACCTCCTCTCACCCTGGGGCTAGGCGGGCGGTCCCAGGCCAGAGCCCACAAGCCCCACCCGGGTCCAGGCAGGCGGTCCCAGGCCAGAGCCCACCTCCACCTCAACAGGGGCCTTGTGGGCCGTCCCAGGCCAGAGCCCACCTCCACTCGACCCGGGCCATGCTGGCCATCCCAGGCCAGAGCCCACCTCCACTCACTCCTGTATAGTCGGACAATCCCAGGCTTGAGCCCACCTCCACTCGACCCGGGCCAGGCAGGCGGTCCCAGGCCAGAGCCCATCTCCACTCACCAGGGGCAAGGCAGGCAGGCCGAGGCCAAACCACAACTGCCACACCCGGGTCCAGGCGGGCGGTCCCAGGCCAGAGCCTACCTCCACTCTCCCCTGGCCACGCTGGCGGTTCCATCCAGAGCCCAGCTCCACTCACCATGGTGACAGGTGGGCGGTCCCAGGCCAGAGCCACCTCCACTCACCCTAGGCCAGGCGGGCCGTCCCAGGCCTGAGAACACCTCCACTCACACTGTTGCCAGACAGGCGGTCCCAGGCCAGAGCCCACATGCCCCACCCGGGTCCAGGCAGGGGGTCCCAGGCCAGAGCCCAGCTCCAACCCACCCGGGTACAGACGGTCTGTGCCAGGCCAGAACCCACCTCCACTCACCCAGGCCAGGAGGTTCGTACTAGGCCAGAGCCCATATGCCAAACCCGGGGATAGGCGGGAAGTCCCAGCCAGAGCCCACCTCCTCTCACCCGGAGCCAGGCAGAGTGTCCCAGGCCAGAGCCCACCTCCACTCACCCCGGTGCCAGGCAGGCCGTCCCAGGCCAGAGCCCACATGCCCCACCCGGGTCCAGGCTGGCGGTCCCAGGCCAGAGCCCACCTCCTCTCACCCGGGGCCAGACGGGCCGTCCCAGGCCAGAGCCCACATGCCCACCAGGGGCCAGGCTGGCAGTCTCAGCCAGAGCCCACCTCCACTCACCCCGGTGACAGGCGGGCAGTCCCAGGCCAGAGCCCACATGCCCCACCCGGGTCCAGGCAGGCGGTCCAGGCCAGAGCTCAACCTCCACTCACCTCCGGTCAAACGGGCGGTCCCAGCCAGAGCCCACCTTTACCTCACCCAGGCCAGGCGGGCAGTCCCAGCCAGAGCCCACCTCCACTCAACCCGGGAAAGGTGGGTGGTCCCAGGCCAGAGCACACCTCCACTCACCCTGGGCCAGACGGACCGTCCCAGGCCAGAGCGCATATGACAAACCCGGGGCAAGGCGGGCAGTTTCAGGCCAGAGCCCACATGCCCCACCAGGGTCCAGGCAGGCGGTCCCAGGCCAGAGCCCACCTCCACTCACACTGGTGCCAGACAGTCGGTCCCAGGCCAGAGCCCACATGCCCCACCCGGGTCCAGGCAGGCGGTCCCAGGCCTGAGAACACCTCCACTCACACTGGTGCCAGACAGGCGGTCCCAGGCCAGAGCCCACATGCCCCACCCGGGTCCAGGCGGGTGGTCCCAGGCCAGAGCCCACCTCCACCCCACCCGGGGCCAGACGGGCCATCCCAGGCCAGAGTCCACCTGCACACACCCCGGGTCCAGGCAGGCAGTCCCAGGCCGGAGCTCAACCTCCACTCACCCCCAGCCACACGGGCGGTCCCAGCCAGAGCCCACCTCCTCTCACCCAGGGCCAGGTGGGCAGTCCCAGGCCAGAGCCCACATGCCTAACACAGGGCCAGTCAGGCAGTGTCAGCCAGAGCCCACCTCCACTCACCCCGGGTCCATGCGGGTGCTCCCAGGCCAGAGCCCAACTAAACTCACCAGGGGCAAGGCGGGCAGTCTGAGACCAAACCCCAACAGCCACAACCGGGCCCATGCAGGCCGTCCCAGGTCAGAGCCCAACTCCACTCACCCAGGGCCAGGCGGGAGGTCCCAGCCAGAGCCCACCTCCACTCACCCCGGGCCAGGAGGGCCGTCCCAGGCCAGTGCCCACATGCCAAATACGGGGCCAGGCGGGCAGTCCCAGCCATAGCCCACCTCCTCTCACGCCAGTCCAGGCGGGTGGTCCCAGCCAGAGCCCACCTCCACTCCCTGGGGTGCCAGGCGGGCGGTCCCAGGCCAGTGCCCACCTCCACTCACACGGGGCCAGACAGGCGATCCAAGGCGAGAGCCCACATGCCTCTCCAGGGTCCAGGCAGGCAGTCCCAGGCTAGAGCCAACCTACACTCACTCGAGGCAGGGCTGGTGGTCCCAAGACAGAGCCCACCGACACTAATCCATGGCCCGGCGGGCAGTCCCAGGCCAGAGCCCACCTCTACTCACCCTGGTGCCAGGCAGGCAGTCCCAGATCAGAGCCCACATGCCCCACCCGGGTCCAGGCAGGTGGTCCCAGGCCAGAGCCCACCTCCACCCCACCCGGTTACAGCCGGGCCATCCCAGGCCTGACCTCAACCTCCACTCACCACCGGTCACTTGTGCGGTCCAACCAGAGCCCACCTGCACTCACCCAGGGCCAGGCAGGCAGTCCCAGGCCAGAGCCCACATGCCTAACACAGGGCCTGTCGGGCCGTCCCAGGCCAGAGCCCACCTCAGCTCACTCCGGGTCCAGGCGGGCGGTCCCAGGCCAGAGCCCAACTCCACTCACCAGGGGCAAGGTGGGCAGTCTGAGACCAAACCCCAACTGCCACAATCGGGGCCATGCAGGCCGTCCCAGGCCAGAGCCCACCGCCACTCACCCCCGGCCAAGCGGGCGGTCCCAGGCCAGAGCCCAGATGACCCACCCGTGTCCAGGCAGGCGGTCCCAGGCCAGAGCCCACATGCCAAACGCGGGGCCAGGAGGGCGGTCCCAGCCAGAGCCCACCTCCACTCACCCTGGGCCAAACGGGCCGTCCCAGGCCAGAGCCCAAATGCCCCACCCGGGTCCAGGCAGTCGGTCCCAGGCCAGAGCCCACCTCCACCCCACCATGGGCCATGCGGGCAGTCCCAGGCCAGAGCCCACCTCCTCTCACCCGGGGCCAGGCGGGCGGTCCCAGGCCTGAGCCCACCTCCACTCACCCTGGGCCAGACGGGCCGTCCCAGGCCAGAGCCCATATGCCAAACCCGGGGCCATGCGGGCCTTCCCAGGCCAGAGCCCACTTCCACTCACCCGGGGCCAGGCTGATGGTCCGAGGCCAGAGCCCACCTCCACTCACCCATGGCCAGACAGGCAGTCCCAGGCCAGAGCCCACCTCCACTCACCCATGGCCAGACAGGCAGTCCCAGGCCAGAGCACAACTCTACTCACCCATGGCCTGGCGGGAATTCACAGGACAGAGCCCACATGCCCACCAGGGGCCATGCGTGCAGTTCCAGCCAGTGCCCACCTCCACTCACCATGGGCCAGGCGGGCGGTCCCAGGCCAAGGCCACCTCCACTCACCCGGGGCTAGGCGGGCCGTCCCAGGCCAGAGCCAACCTATACTCCACCAGGGGCCAGGCGGGCCTTCCCAGGCCAGAGCCCACCTTTACCTCACCCAGGCCAGGCGGGCGGTCCCAGCCAGAGCCCACCTCCACTCAACCCGGGAAAGGTGGGTGGTCCCAGGCCAGAGCACACCTCCACTCACCCTGGGCCAGACGGACCGTCCCAGGCCAGAGCGCATATGACAAACCCGGGGCAAGGCGGGCAGTCCCAGGCCAGAGCCCACCTCCACCCCACCCGGGGCCAGACGGGCCATCCCAGGCCAGAGTCCACCTCCACTCAAAAAGGTCCAGGCGGGCAGTCCCAGGCCGGAGCTCAACCTCCACTCACCCCCAGCCACACGGGCGGTCCCAGCCAGAGCCCACCTCCTCTCACCCAGGGCCAGGTGGGCAGTCCCAGGCCAGAGCCCACATGCCTAACAGAGGGCCAGTCAGGCAGTGTCAGCCAGAGCCCACCTCCACTCACCCCGGGTCCATGCGGGTGCTCCCAGGCCAGAGCCCAACTAAACTCACCAGGGGCAAGGCGGGCAGTCCAAGACCAAACCCCAACAGCCACAACCGGGCCCATGCAGGCCGTCCCAGGTCAGAGCCCAACTCCACTCACCCAGGGCCAGGCGGGAGGTCCCAGCCAGAGCCCACCTCCACTCACCCCGGGCCAGACGGGCCGTCCCAGGCCAGAGCCCATATGCCAAACCCGGGGCCATGCAGGCCTTCCCAGGCCAGAGCCCACTTCCACTCACCCGGGGCCAGGCTGGTGGTCCGAGGCCAGAGCCCACCTCCACTCACCCATGGCCAGACAGGCAGTCCCAGGCCAGAGCCCACCTCCGCTCAATCATGGACAGGCGGTCAGTCTGAGCCAGCGCCCACCTCCACTCACCATGGGCCAGGCGGGCGGTCCCAGGCCAAGGCCACCTGCACTCACCCAGGGCCAGGCGGGCCGTCCCAGGCCAGAGCAAACATGCCCCACCCTGGTCCAGGCAGGCGGTCCCTGGCCAGAGCCACCTTCACCCCACCATGGGCCATGAGGGCCGTCCCAGGCCAGAGCCCACCTCCACTCACCCCAGGCCAGGAGGGCCGACCCAGGCCAGAGCCCATATGCCAAACCCGGGGCCAGGCGGGCAGTCCCAGCCAAAGCCCACCTCCTTTCACCCGGGACCAGGCTGGTAGTCCCAGGACAGAGCACACCACCACTCACCCCGGTGCCAGGCAGGCCCAGCCAGAGCCCACATGCCCGACCCGGGTCCAGGCATGGGGTCTCATGCCAGGGCCAACCTCCACCTCCACCCGGGGCCATGCGGGCCATCCCAGGCCAGAGCCACATGACCCACAAGGGGCCAGGCGGGTGTTCTCAGGCCAGAGCCCACCTCCACTCACCCGGGGCCAGGAGGTCCGTCCCAGGCCAGAGCCCATATGCCAAACTCGGGGCCAGGCGGGCAGTCCCAGTCAGAGCCCTCCTAAACTCACCAGGGGCCAGGTGTGCAGTCCCAGTCAGAGGCCACCTCCACTACCCGGGGGCTAGGCCGGCGGCCCCAGGCCAATGCCACCTCCACTCACCCTGGGCCAGGCAGGCCGTCTCAGGCCAGAGCCCAAATGCCCCGCCCGGTTCCAGGCAGGCGGTCCCAGGCCAGAGCACACCTCCACCGCAACAGGGGCCAGGCAGGCGGTCCCAGGCCAGAGCGCACCTCCACTCAACCGGGGCAGACGGGCCGTCCCAGGCCAGAGCCCACATGCCCCACCCGGGTCCAGTCAGGCGGTCCCAGGCCAGAGCCCACCTCCACACACCCCACTATGGGCCATGCGGGCCGTCCCAGGCCAGAGCCCACCTGCACTCACCCGGGGCCAGGAGGTCCGTCCCAGGCCAGAGCCCATATGCCAAACCCGGGGACAGGTGGGCAGTCCCAGCCAGAGCCCACCTCCTCTCTCCCGTGGCCAGCCGGGCAGTCCCAGGCCAGGGCCGACCACCACTCTCCCTGGTGCCAGGCAGGCCCAGCCAGAGCACACATGCCCCACCCGGGGCCAGGCGGGCGGTACCAGGCCAGAGCACAACTCTACTCACCCATGGCCTGGCGGGAATTCACAGGACAGAGCCCACATGCCCACCAGGGGCCATGCGTGCAGTTCCAGCCAGTGCCCACCTCCACTCACCATGGGCCAGGCGGGCAGTCCCAGGCCAAGGCCACCTCCACTCACCCGGGGCTAGGCGGGCCGTCCCAGGCCAGAGCCAACCTATACTCCACCAGGGGCCAGGCGGGCCTTCCCAGGCCAGAGCCCACCTTTACCTCACCCAGGCCAGGCGGGCGGTCCCAGCCAGAGCCCACCTCCACTCAACCCGGGAAAGGTGGGTGGTCCCAGGCCAGAGCACACCTCCACTCACCCTGGGCCAGACGGACCGTCCCAGGCCAGAGCGCATATGACAAACCCGGGGCAAGGCGGGCAGTCCCAGGCCAGAGCCCACATGCCCCACCCGGGTCCAGGCAAGCAGTCCCAGGCCAGAGCCCACCTCCACCTCACCCGGGGCCAGATGGGCCATCCCAGGCCAGAGCCCACCTCCACTCAAAAAGGTCCAGGCGGGCAGTCCCAGGCCAGAGCTCAACCTCCACTCACCCCCAGCCACACGGGTGGTCCCAGCCAGACCCCACCTGCACTCACCCACGGCCAGGTGGGCAGTCCCAGGCCAGAGCCCACATGCCTAACACAGGGCCAGTCAGGCAGTGTCAGCCAGAGCCCACTTCCACACACCCCGGGTCCAAGCAGGTGCTCCCAGGCCAGAGCCCAACTCCACTCACCAGGGGCAAGGCGGGCAGTGCGAGACCAAACACGAACTGCCACAACCGGGTCCAGGCAGGCCGTCCCAGGTCAGAGCCTAACTCCACTCACCGAGGGCCAGGCGGGAGGTCCCAGCCAGAGCCCACCTCCACTCACCCCGGGCCAGGAGAGCCGTCCCAGGCCAGTGCCCACATGCCAAACCCGGGGCCAGGCGAGCAGTCCCAGCAATAGCCCACCTCCTATCACCCCAGGCCAGGCGGGTGGTCCTAGCCAGAGCCCACCTCCACTCACCCCGGTGCCAGGCGGGCGGTCCCAGGCCAGTGCCCACCTCCACTCACCCAGGGCCAGATGCGCGGTCCAAGGCGAGAGCCCACATGCCCCTCCAGGGTCCAGGCGGGCAGTCCCAGGCTAGAGCCCACCTCAACTCACCCGAGGCCAGGCTGGTGGTCCCAGGCCAGAGCCCACACTAATCCATGGCCCGGCGGGCAGTCCCAGGCCAGAGCCCACCTCTACTCACCCTGGTGCCAGGCAGGCCGTCCCAGGCCAGAGCACACATGCCCCACCCGGGTCCAGGCAGGCGCTCCCAGGCCAGAGCCCACCTCCACCAAACCCGGGGCCAGACGGGCCCTTCCAGGCCAGACCTCAACCTCCACTCACCACCGGCCACTTGTGCGGTCCCAGCCAGAGCCCACCTGCACTCACCCAGGGCCAGGCAGGCAGTCCCAGGCCAGAGCCCACATGCCTAACACGGGGCCAGTCGGGCAGTCCTAGCCAGAGCCCACTTCCAATCACCCCGGGTCCAGGCGGGCGCTCCCAGGCCAGAGCCCAACTCCACTCACCAGGGGCAAGGCGGGCAGTCCTAGACCAAACCCCAACTGCCACAACCGGGGCCATGCAGGCCGTCCCAGGCCAGAGCCCACCTCCACTCACCCCCGGTCAAGCGAGCGGTGCCAGGCCAGAGCTCACATGACCCACCCGGGTCCAGGCAGGCAGTCCCAGCCAGAGCCCACCTCCACTCATGCCGGCCACGCGGGTGGTCCCAGGCCAAAGCCCACCTCCACTCTACCGGAGCCAGGCGGGCCGTCCCAGGCCAGATCCCACATGCCCCACTAGGGTCTAGGCAGGCGGTCCCAGGCCAGAGCCCACCTCCCCCCCAACAGGGGCCATGCGGGCGGTCCCAGGCCAGAGCCCACATGCCAAACCCGGGGACAGGAGGTCCTTCCCATGCCAGAGCCCATATGCCAAAATCGGGGCCAGGCGGGCCATCCCAGGCCAGAGCCCACCTCCTCTCATCCGGTTCCAGGAGGGCTGACCCAGGCACAGCCCACATGCCCGACCTGGGTCCAGGCAGGTTGTCGCAGGACAGAGCCCACCTCCACCCCACCCGGGGCCAGACGGGCAGACCCAGGCCAGAGCCCACATGCTAAACCCGGGGCAAGGCGGGCAGTTCCAGCCAGAGCCCACCTCTTCTCACCGCAGGTCAGGCAGGTGGTCCCAGCCAGAGTCCACCTCCACTCACCTCGGTGCCAGGCAGGCCGTCACAGGCCAGAGCTCACATGCCCAGCCCGTGTCCAGACAGGCAGTCCCATCCAGGGCCCACCTCCACTACCGCGGGTCAAGGTGGACAGACCGAGGCAAGAGCTTACCTCCACTCACCCCCGACCACTCGCACGGTCCCAGGACAGAGCCCACCTCCACTCAACCGGGGCCAGACGGGCGGTCCAAGGCGAGAGCCCACATGCCCCAGCCGGGTCCAGGGAGGCAGTCCCAGGCCAGAGCCCACCTCCACCTCACCTGGGGCCATGCGGGCCGTTCTAGGCCAGAGCCCACGTCCACTCACCCCGGGCAAATCGGGCGGTCCCAGGCCAGAGCCCACCTCCACTCACCCCGGGCCAGGCGGGTGGTCCCAGGCCAGAGCCCAAATTCCCCACCTGTTTCCAGGAAGGCGGTTGCAGGCTAGAGCCCACCTCCACTCACCCGGGCCCAGGCGGGTGGTCCCAGGCCTGAGCCTACCTACACTCACCCCGGGCCAGGCAGGCCATCCCAAGCCAGAGCCCACCTCCACTCACCCTTGGCAAGGCGGGCGGTCCCAGCCAAAGCACACCTGCACTCACCCATGGCCAGGCGGGCCGTCCCAGGCCAGAGACCACATGCCTATCCCGGGGCCAGTCGGGCAGTCCCAGCCAGAGCCCGCCTCCACCACACCCGGGTCCATGCGGGCCGTCCCAGGCCAGAGCCCACCTCGACTCAACCGGGGCCATACAGACCGTCCTAGGCCAGAGCCCACATGCCGCATCCGGGTCCAGGGAGGCAGTCCCAGGCCAGAGCCCACCTCCACCCCACCCGGGGCAAGGCAGGTAGTCCCAGGCCAGAGCCCAACTCCACTCACCCATGGCCAGGCGGGCAGTCCCAGGACAGAACCCACATGCCCACCAGTGGCCAGGCAGGCAGTTCCAGCCAGTGCCCATCTCCACTCACCATGGGCCAGGAGGGCGGTTCAGGCCAAACCCACCTCCACTCACCCTGGGCCATTCGGGCAGTCACAGCCAGAGCCCACCTCCACACACCCCTGTCTAGGCAGGCAGTCCCAGGCTTGAGCTCACCTCCAATCACCCCGGGCCAAACGGGTGGTGCCAGCCAGAGCCCACCTCCACTCACCTCGGTGACAGGTGGGCGGTCCCAGCCAGAGCCCACCTCCACTCACTCGGGCCAGGCGGTGGTCCCAGCCAGAGCCCACCTGCACTCACCCCGGGCCAGGCAGGCCGGCGCAGGCGAGAGCCCACCTCCACTCACCCCGGGCCAGGCGGGCCGTCCCAGGCCAGAGCCCATATGCCAAACCCTGGGCCAGGCTAGCGGTCCCAGGCCAGAGCCCAAATGCCCCACCTGGGTCCAGGAAGGCGGTCCCAGCCAGAGCCCACCTCCACTACACGGGGGCCAGGTGGGCGGTCCCAGGCCAAGGCCACCTCCACTTACCCTGGGCCTGGCGGGCCGTCTCAGGCCAGAGCCCACATGCCCCGCCCGGGTCCAGGCAGGCGGTACCCGGCCAGAGCCCACATGCCACACCCCAACAGGGGCCATGCAGGCGGTCCTAGGGCAGAGCCCACCTTCACTCACCCAGGGCCAGGCGGGCAGTCCCAGGCCAGAGCCCACCTCCACTCACCCTGGTGCCAGTCGGGCCGTCCCAGGCCAGAGCCCACCTCCACTCACTCCAGGTGAGGTAGGCGGTCCCAGGCCAGAGCCCACATGCACCACCCCACCCAGGGCAAGGAGGGCGGTCCCACCAAAGCCAACCTCCATCCACTCCAGGGCCAGGGGTGCGGTCCCAGGCCAGAGACCACATTTACCCCACCCAGGCCAGGCGGGCGGTCCCAGCCAGAGCCCACCTCCAATCTCCTATGGCCAGGAAGGTGGTCCCAGGCCAGAGCCCACCTCCACTCACCCATGGGCAGGCAGGAAGTCCCAGGCCAGAGCCCATGTCCACCCCACCCAGGACAGGTGGACTGACCCAGCCAGAGCCCACCTCCTCTCATCCAGGGCCAGGCGGGCAGTCCCAGGCTAGAGCTCACATGCCCAACACGGGGCCAGGTGGGCAGTCCCAGGCCAGAGCGCACATGACCCACCCGGGTACAGGCAGGCAGTCCCAGCCAGAGCCCACCTGCACTCACCCAGGGCCAGGCGGGCAGTCCAAGGCCAGAGCTAACCTCCACTCACCCCGGGTCCAGGCGGATGATCCCAGGCCAGAGCCCATCTCCACTCACCAGGAGCAAGGCGGGCAGCCCGAGGCCAAACTCCAACTGCCACACAAGGGGCCAGGCGGGCCGTCCCAGGCCAGAGCCCACATGCCAAACCCGGGGCCAGGCGGGCAGTCCCAGCCATAGCCCACCTCCTATCACCCCAGGCCAAGCGGGTGGTCCCAGCCAGAGCCCACCTACACGCACCCTGGTGCCAGGCGGGCCATCCCAGGCCAGAGCTCACATGCCCAACCCGGGGCCAGGTAGGCAGTCCCAGGCCAGAGCCCACATGACCCACCCGGGTCCAGGCAGGCAGTCCCAGCCAGAGCCCACCTCCACTCACCCTGGGGCCTGGCGGGCAGTCCGAGGCCAGAGCTTACCTCCACTCACCCCTGTGACAGGCGGGCGGTCCCAGGAGAGAGCCCACCTCCAATCACCCCAGTGACAGGCGGGCGGTCACAGCCAGCACCCACCTCCACCCACACGGGCCAGGAGGGCTGTCCCAGCCAGAGCCCACCTCCACTCACCCCCGGCCAGGCGGGCCGTCCCAGGTAAGAGCCCACCTCCACTCACTCCAGGGCCAGACGGGCAGTCCCAGCCCAGAGCCCACTTCCACTCACCCGGGCAAGGTTGGTGGTCCCAGGCTAGAGCCCAAATGCACTACCCGGGTCCAGGGAGGCAGGCCCAGGCCAGAGCCCACCTCCACTCACCCAGAGACAGGCGGGCAGTCCGAGCCAGAGCCCACCTCCACTCACCCGGGTCCAGGCGGGTGGTCCCAGGCCAGAGCCGACTTGCACTCAACCGGGCCAGACGGGCCGTCCCAGTCCAGAGCCCATATGTCAAACCAGGGGCCAGGAAGGCGGTCCCAGCCCAGAGCCCACTTCCACTCACCCGGGGCAATGCAGGCAGTCCCAGGCTAGAGGCCAAATGCACCACCCGGGTCCAGGGAGGCAGGCCCAGGCCAGAGCCCACCTCCACTCACCCAGAGACAGGCGGGCAGTCCGAGCCAGAGCCCACCTCCTCTCACCCTGGGGCTAGGCGGGCGGTCCCAGGCCAGAGCCCACAAGCCCCACCCGGGTCCAGGCAGGCGGTCCCAGGCCAGAGCCCACCTCCACCTCAACAGGGGCATTGTGGGCCGTCCCAGGCCAGAGCCCACCTCCACTCGACCCGGGCCATGCTGGCCATCCCAGGCCAAAGCCCACCTCCACTCACTCCTGTATAGTCGGGCAATCCCAGGCTTGAGCCCACCTCCACTCGACCCGGGCCAGGCAGGCGGTCCCAGGCGAGAGCCCATCTCCACTCACCAGGGGCAAGGCAGGCAGGCCGAGGCCAAACCACAACTGCCACACCCGGGTCCAGGCGGGCGGTCCCAGGCCAGAGCCTACCTCCACTCACCCCTGGCCACGCTGGCGGTTCCATCCAGAGCCCAGCTCCACTCACCACGGTGAAAGGTGGGCGGTCCCAGGCCAGAGCCACCTCCACTCACCCGAGGCCAGGCGGGCGGTCCCACACCAGAGACCACCTACACTCACCTGGGGCCAGGAGGTCTGACCGAGGCCAGAGCCCAACTCCACTCACCCCAGGCCAGGAGGTCCGATCCAGGCCAGAGCCTATATGCCAAACCCGGGGCCAGGCGGCAGTCCCACCCGGAGACCACCATCTCTCACCCTGGGCCAGGCGGGAAGTCCCAGGCCAGAGCCCATCACCACTCTCCCCGGTGCGAGGCAGGCTCAGGCAGAGCCCACATGCCCCACCCGAGTCCAGGCAGGCAGTCCCAGCAAGAGCCCAACTCCACTCACTCCTGTATAGTCGGGCAATCCCAGGCTTGAGCCCACCTCCACTCACCCCGGGTCCAGGCAGGCAGTCCCAGCCCAGAGCCCACCTCCACTCACCCTGGGGCCAGGCTGGTGGTCCCAGGCCAGAGCCCAACTCCACTCACCCATGTCCAGGCAGGAAATCCTAGGCCAGAGCCCTTCTCCACTAACCAGGGGCCAGGCAGGCAGTCCCAGCCAGAGCCCACCTCCACTCACCCGGGGCCAGGCGGGCGGTCACAGGCCAAGGCCACCTGCACTCACCCAGGGCCAGGCGGGCGCTCCCAGGCCAGAGCCCACCTCCACTCACCCCGGGCCAGGCGGGCAAACCCAGGCTAGAGCTTACCTCCACTCACCTCGCTGACAGGTGGGCGGCCCCAGGCCTGAGCCCACCTCCACTCACCCGGGGCCAGACGGGCCGTCCCAGGCCAGAGCCCATATGACAAACCCGAGGCCAGGCGGTGGTCCCAGCCAGAGCCCACCTCCACTCACCCCAGTCCAGGCGGGCCGGCCCAGGCCATAGCCCACCTAAACTCACCCGGGGCCAGGAGGTCCGTCCCAGGCCAGAGCCCACCTCCAGCCACACCGGGCCAGGCGGGCGGTCCCAGGCCAGAGCCCAACTCCACTCATCCCGGTAGAGGCGGGCCGTCACAGGCCAGAGCCCACCTCCACTCACCCAGGGCCAGGAGGTCCGTCTCAGGCCAGAGCCCATAAGCCAAATTCGGGGCCAGGCGGGCAGTCCCAGCCAGAGCCCACCTCCACTCACCAGGGGCCAGGCAGGCAGTCCCAGGCCAGAGCCCATGTCCACCCCACCCAGGACAGGTGGACTGACCCAGCCAGAGCCCACCACCTCTCATCCAGGGCCAGGCGGGCGGTCCCAACCATAGCCTACTCCACTCACCCCGGGCAAGGCGGTCCGTCCCAGACCAGAGCCCATATGTCAAACCCGGGCCAGGCAGGAAGTACCAGCCAGAGCCCACCTTCACTCACCCCAGGCCAGGCGGGTGTTTCCAGCCAGAGCCCACCGCCACTCACACCAGGCCAGGCGGGCCGTCCCTGGCCAGAGCTCACATGCCCAACACGGGGCCAGGTGGGCAGTCCCAGGCCAGAGCCCACCTCCACCCCACCCGGGTCCAGGCAGGCAAGCCCAGCCAGAGCCCACCTGCACTCACCCAGGGCCAGGCGGGCAGTCTAAGGCCAGAGCTAACCTCCACTTACCCCGGGTGCAGGCAGACGGTCCCAGGCCAAAGCACATCTCCACTCATCATTGGCAAGGCAGGTAGCCCGAAGACAAAACCCAACTGCCACACAATGGGCCAGGCGGGAGGTCCCAGGCCAGAGCCCACATGCCAAACCCGGGGCAGGGGGGAAGTCCCAGCCATAGCCCACCTCCTATCACCCCAGGCCAGGCGGGTGGTCCCAGGGAGAGCCCACCTACACTCACCCCGGTGCCAGGCGGGCCATCCCAGGCCAGAGCTCACATGCCCAACCCGGGGCCAGGTAGGCAGTCCCAGGCCAGAGCCCACATGACCCACCCGGGTCCAGGCAGGCAGTCCCAGCCAGAGCCCACCTCCACTCACCAGGGGCCAGGCGGGCAGTCCCAGGCCAGAGCCCACCACCACTCACCCGGGGCCATGCAGGCCTTCTCAGGCCAGAACCCACATGCCCCGCCCAGGTCCAGGCAGGCGGTCCCAGGCCAGAGCCCACCTCCACCCCAACAGGGGCCGGCCATGCGGTCCGTCCCAGGGCAGAGCCCACCTCCATTCACCCCGGGCCAGGCGGGCAGTTCCAGGTCAGAGCCCACCTCCACTCACCCTGATGCCAGTCGGGCCGTCCCAGGCCAGAGCCCACATGCCCCACGGGGTCCTGGCAAGAGGTCCCAGGCCAGAGCCCACCTCCACTCACCCGGGGCCAGGCGGGCAGTCCCAGGACAGAGACCCCATGCCTATCCAGGGGCCAGTCGGGCCGTCCCAGCCAGAGCCCAACTCCACTCACCAGGGGCCAGGGTGGCAGTCTCAGCCAGAGTCCACCTCCACTACCCGGTGGCCAGGCGGGCGGTCCCAGGCCAGAGCCCACCTCCACTCACCCTGGGCCAGGCGGGCTGTCTCAGGCCAGAGCCCACATGCCCCGCCCGGGTCCAGGCAAGCGGTCCCAGGCCAGAGCCCACCTCCACCCACCAGGGGCCAGGCGGGCCGTCCCAGGCCAGAGCCCATATGCCAAACCCGGGGATAGGCGGGAAGTCCCAGCCAGAGCCCACCTCCACTCACCCTGGTGCCAGGTGGGCCGTCCCAGGCCAGAGCCCACATGCCCCACCCGGGTCCAGGCGGGCGGTCCCAGGCCAGAGCCCAGCTCCACCCACCCGGGTCCAGGCGGCAGTCCCAGGCCAGAGCCCACCTCCACTCACCCAGGGCCAGGCGGGCGTCCCAGGCCAGAGCCCATCATGCCACACCCGGGACCAGGCGGGCAGTCCCAGCCAGAGCCCACCTCCTCTCACCCCGGAGCCAGGCAGGTGTCCCAGGCCAGAGCCCACCTCCACTCACCCGGGCCAGGCAGGCCGTCCCAGGCCAGAGCCCACATGCCCCACCCGGGTCCAGGCGGGCGGTCCCAGGCCAGAGCCCACCTCCACTCACCCGGGTCCAGGCGGGCTGTCCCAGGCCAGAGCCCACATGCCCAACCCCGGGGCCAGGCGGGCAGTCCCAGCCAGAGCCCACCTCCACTCACCCCGGTGACAGGTGGGCAGTCCCAGGCCAAGGCCACCTCCACTCACCCATGGTCAGGCGGGCAGTCCCAGGCCAGAGCCCACATGCCCACCAGGGGCCAGGCTGGCAGTCCCAGCCAGAGCCCACCTGCACTCACCAGGGGCCAGGCCGGCAGTCCCAGGCCAAGGCCACCTCCACTCACCCCGGGACTGTCGGGCAGTCCCAGGCCAGAGCCCACATGCCCACCAGGGGACAGGCTGGCAGTCCCAGCCAGAACCCTCCTCCACCCCACCATGGGCCATGCGGGCCGTCCCAGGACAGAGCCCACCTCCACTCAACCCGAGCCAGGCGGGCAGTCCCAGGCCAGAGCCCACTTCCACTCACCCCGGGCCAGGAGGTCCAACCCAGGCCAGAGCCCACATGACCCCCCCGGGGCCAGGCGGGCAGTCCCAGGCCAGAGCCCACCTCCACTCACCCCGGGGCAAGGAGGGCGGTCCCTGCCAATGCCCACCTCCACTCACTCCAGGGTCTGGCGGGGCTTCCCAGGCCAGAGCCCACATGCCAAACCCGGGGCCAGGAGGCCAGTCCCAGCCAGAGTCCACCTCCACTCACCTATGGCCAGGAAGGTGGTCCCAGGCCAGAGCCCACCTCCACTCACCCATGGCCAGGCAGGCAGTCCCAGGCCAGAGCCCATGCCACCCACCAGGGCCAGGCGGGCAGTCCCAGCCAGAGCTCACCGCCACTCACCCAGGGCCAGGCGGGCGGTCACAACCATAGCCTCCTCCACTCACCCCGGGTCAGACGGTCCGTCCCAGACCACAGCCCATATGTCAAACCCGGGCCAGGCGGGAAATACCACCCAGAGACCCCCTTCACTCCACCAAGGCCAGGCGGGCCGTCCCAGGACAGAGCTCACATGCCCAACCCGGGGCCAGGTGGGCAGTCCCAGGCCAGAGCCCACGTCCACTCACCCAGGGCCAGGCGAGCGGTCCCAGCCAGAGCCCACCTCCACTCACCCTGGTGCCAGGCGGGCCATCCCAGGCCAGAGCTCACATGCCCATCCCGGGTCCAGGCGGCAGTCCCAGCCAGAGCCACCTCCACTCACCCGGGCCAGGTGGGCAGTCCCAGGCCAGAGCTACCTCCACTCACCCCGGCCAGGCAGGCGTCCCAGGCCAGGGCCCACCTCCACTCACCCCGGTGACAGGCGGGCGGTCCCAGGCCAGAGCCCAACTCCACTCACCCATGGCCAGGCGGGCAGTCCCAGGCCAGAGCCCACATGCCCACCAGGGTCCAGGCGGCAGTCCCAGCCAGAGCCCACCTCCACTCACCATGGGCCAGGCGGGCGTTCCAGGCCAAGTCCACCTCCATTCACCCAGGCCAGGCGGGCGGTCCCAGGCCAGAGCCCACCTCCACTCACCCGGGGCCAGGCTGGCGGTCCCAGGCCAGAGCCACCTTCCACACACCCGGGCCAGGCGGGCAGTTCCCAGGCCAGAGCCCACCTCCACTTCACCCGGACCAGGCGGGCGGTCCCAGGCCAGAGCCCACCTCCACTCACCCCGGTGACAGGCGGCATTCCAGGCCAGACCCACATGTCCAACCCGGGGCCAGGCGGGCGGTCCCAGGCCAGAGCCCACCTTACACCACCAGGGCCAGGCGGGCGGTCCCAGCCAGAGCCCACCTCCACTTACCCGGGCCAGGCGGGCGGTCCCAGGACAGAGCCCATCTGCCAATCCCGGGCCAGGCAGGCGGTCCCAGCCAGAGCCCACATCCACTCACCCGGGTCCAGGCGGGCAGTCCCAGGCTAGAGCCCACCTACACTCACCCATGGCCAGGCAGGCAGTCCCAGACAGAAACCACCTCCACTCACCAGGTGCCAGGCGGGCAGTCCCAGCCAGAGCCCAACTCGACTCACCTGGGCAAGGCGGGCAGTCCCAGGCCAGAGCCCACATTCCCACCAGGGTCCAGGCAGGCAGTCCCAGCCAGAGCCCACCTCCACTCACCAGGGGCCAGGCGGGCGTTCCTAGGCAAGAGTCCACCTCCATTCACCCTGGGCCAGGCGGGCGGTCCCAGGCCGGAGCCCACTTCCACTCACCCAGGGCCAGACGGGCCGTCCCAGGCAGAACCCATATGGCCAACTCGGACCAGGCAGGCGGTCCCAGGCCAGAGCCCACCTGCAACCCACCCGGTGCCAGGCGGGCCGTCCCAGGCCAGAGCCTACCTCCACTCACCCCAGCCGGGCTGGCGGTCCCAGCCAGAGCCCACATCCACTCACCAGGGGCCAGGCGGGCCGTCCCAGGCCAGAGACCACATCCCACCAGGGCCAGGCGGGCAGTCCCTGCCAGAGCCCACCTCCACTCACCCCGGTGACAGGCGGGCGGTCCTAGGCCAGAGCCCACCTTACACCCACCGGGGCCAGGCGGGCAGTCCCAGGCCAGAGCTCACCTCCACTCACCCCCAGCCCGGCGGGCGGTCCCAGCCAGAGCCCACATGCACCCACCCGGGCCAGGCGGGCAGTCCCAGGCCAGAGCCCACCTCCACTCACCACGGGGCCAGGCGGGCAGTCCCGGCCAGAGCCCACCTCCACTCACCCCGGGCCAGGCGGGCGTCCCAGGCAGAGCCCACATTCCCCACCAGGGCCAGGTGGCAGTCCCAGGCCAGAGCCCACCTCCACTCACCACGGGCCAGGCGGGCGTCCCAGGCCAGAGCCACCTCCACTCACCCCGGGCCAGGCTGGCAGTCCAGCCAGAGCCCACCTCCACTCACCCCGGGCCAGGCGGGCGGTCCCAGGCCAGAGCCCACCTCGACCCACCCCGGGACAGGCGGGCAGTTCCAGCCAGAGCCCACTACTCACCCAGGTCAGCGGGGTCCCAGCCAGAGCCACCTCCCACCCGGGCCAGGCGGGCGGTCCCAGGCCAGAGCCCACCTTGCACCACACCCGGGGCCAGGCGGGTGGTCCCAGGCCAGAGCCCACCTCCACTCACCCCGGGCCAGGCGGGCGGTCCCAGGCCAGAGCCCACCTCCACTCACCCAGGGACAGGCAGGCAGTCCCAGGCCAGAGCCCACATGCCCAACCCGGGCCAGGTGGGCGGTCCCAGGCAGAGCCCACCTCCACTCACCCGGGCCAGGCGGGCGTCCCAGGCCAGAGCCCACTCCACTCACCCAGGCCAGGCGGGCAGTCCAGCCAAGCCCAATTCCACACCCGGCCAGGCGGGCAGTCCCAGGCAGAGCCCACTCCACTCACCCCGGCAGCGGCAGTCCAGCCAGAGCCCACTCCCACCCGGGGCCAGGCGGGCGGTCCTAGCCAGAGCCCACCTGCACTCACCCCGGGCCAGGCGGTGGTCCCAGGCCAGAGCCACCTCCACTCACCCGAGGCCAGGCGGGCGGTCCCACGCCAGAGCCCACCTCCACTCACCCTGGGCCAGACGGGCCGTCCCCGGCCAAACCCATATGGCAAACTCGGGGCCAGGCAGGCAGTCCCAGGCCAGAGCCCACCTCCACTCACCCGGGGCCAGCCGGGCTGGAAGTCCCAGGCCAAACCCCCCTCCACTCACCCAGGGCCAGACGGGCCGTCCCAGGGCAGAACCCATATGGCAAACTCGGGGCCAGGCAGGCGGTCCAAGGCCAGAACCCACCTCCACTCACTCGGGCCAGGCTGGCAGTCCCAGGCCAGAGCCCACCTCCACTCACCCCAGCCAGGCGGGCGGTCCCAGGCCAGAGCCCACATCCACTCACCTCAGGGCAGGCGGGCGGTTCCAGGCAAGAGCCCACCTCCACTCACCGGGCCAGCGGGCGTCCCAGGCCAGAGCCCACTCCACTCACCTGGGCCAGGCGGGCGTCCCAGCCAGAGCCCACATCCACTCACCGGTCAAGCGGGCAGTCCCAGCCCGAGCCATATGCCAAACCGGGGCCATGCGGGCCGTCCCAGGCCAGAGCCCACATGTCCCACCCGGATCCAGGCGGGTGGTCCCAGGCTAGAGCCCACCTCCACTCACCCGGGGCAATGCGGGCCTTCCCAGGCCAGAGCCCACCTGTACTCACTCATGGCCATGCGGCAGTCCCAGGCCAGAGCCCATCCGCACTCCCACCAGGGGCCAGGCGGGCATTCCCAGCAAGAGCCCACTTCCACTCACCAGGGGCCAGGATGGCGGTCCCAGGCCAAGGCCACCTCCACTCACCACATGCCAGGCGGGCAGTTCAGGCAAGAGCCCACCGTGACTCCACCCGGGGCCAGGTGGGTGGTCCCAGGCCAGAGCCCACCTCCACGCACTTCCGGCCGGGCGGGCGGTCACAGACCAGAGCCCACCTCCACTCACCCCGGTGACAGGCAGGCAATTCCAGGCCACACTCACATGCCCAACACGGGGCCAGGCGGGCGGTCCCAGGCCAGAGTCCACCTTTGCCCCACCAAGGCCAGGCGGGTGGTCCCAGCCAGAGCCCACCTCTACTTACCCCGGGACAGGCGGGTGGTCCCAGCCAGAGCCCACCTCCAACCCACCCGGAGACAGGCGGGCCATCCCAGGCCAGAGCCCACCTCCACTCACCTGGAGGCAGGCGTGGTGTCCCAAGCCAGAGCCCACCTCCCTCACCCAGGCCAGGCGTGTGGTCTCAGGTCAGAGCCCACATGCCCCACCCTGGGCCAGGCCCGAGGTCCCAGCTAGAGCCCCGCTCCACTCCACCTTCACCCAGGCGTGCGGTCCCAGGAACGAGCCCACCGCCACACCACCCTACGCCGGGCGGTCCCAGGCCAGAGCCTATCTCCTCTCACCTGGACTAGGCGGGCGGTCCTAGGCCAGAGCCCACCTTGACTCACCCGGGGTCAGGCGGGCGGTCCCAGGCCAGATCCAGCCTCCACCCCACCCGAGGCCAGGCAGGCAGTCCCAGGCCAGAGCCCACCTACACCCCACCCGGGGCAGGGTGGGAGGTACCAGGCCAGAGTCCACCTCCACCCCACCCGGGGCAAGCGGGAGGTCCCAGGCCAGAGCCCACCTCCACCCCACCGGGGGCCAGCGGGTGGTCCCAGTCCAGAGCCCACCTCCACTCAACCTGGTGCAGGCGGGCATTCCCAGGACAGAGCCCACCTCCACACCACCCTCAGCCTGGCGGGCGTTCCCAGGCCAGAGCCCACATCCCCCACTGGGCGCCAGTCAGGCTGTCACAGGCCAGAGCCCACCTCCATACCACACTCAGCCAGGCTGGCGGTCCCAGGCCAGAGCCCACCTCCATACTCACCAGGGGCCAGGCGGGCGGTCCCAGCCCAGAGCCCACATGCCCCACCCGGGGCCAGCCCGGAGGTCCCAGGCCAGAGCCCAGCTCCTCCCCAACCGGGACCAGGCGGGCGGTCCCAAGCCTGAGCCCACCTCCACTCTCCTGGGGGCCAGTCAGGCTGTCCCAGGCCAGAGCCCACATGCCCCAATTGGGGCCACGCGGGCGGTCCCAGGCCAGAGCCCACATCTTCAACCCGGGGGCCAGACAGGCTGTCCCAGGCCTGAGCCCACCTCCATACCACCCTCAGCCGGGCTGGCGGTCCCAGGCCAGAGCCCACCTCCACTCACCTGGGGCCAGGCAGGCGGTCCCAGGCCAGAGCCCACATGCCCCACCCGGGGCCAGGCCGGAGGTCCCAGCCAGAACCCAGCTCCACCCCACCCGGGAAAAGGCCCGTGGACCCAGGCCAGAGCCCACCTCCACTCATCCGGGCCAGGTGGGCGGTCCAAGCCCGAGCCCACATGCCCCACCCGGGGCCAGGCGGGCTGTCCCAGGCCAGAGCCCTCATGCCACACTCGGGAGCAGGCCGCAGGTCACAGCTAGAGCCCAGCTCCACTCCACCTTCAGCCAGGCGGTCGGTCCCAGGCAAAAGCCCACCTCCACTCTCCCGGGGGCCAGTCAGGCTGTCCCAGGCCATAGCCCACATGCCCCACTTTGGGCCATGCGAGCGGTCCCAGGCCAGAGCCCACATGCCCCACCCGGGGGCCAGTCGGGCTGTCCCAGGCCAGAGCCCACCTCCACTCACCCGGGGTCAGGCAGGCGGGCCCAGCAGGAGCCAACCTCCACTGACCCGGGGTCAGGTGGGCCGTCCCTGGCCAGAGCCCACCTCCACACCACCCTCAGCCAGGCGGGTGGGTCCAAGCCAGAGCCCACCTCCACACCACCCTCAGCTAGGCAGGCGGTCCCAGGCCAGAGTCAACCTCCACTCACCTGGGGTCAGGCGGGCGGTCCCAGGCCAGAGACCACCTCCACTCACCGGGGTCAGGCGGGCCGTCCCAGGCCAGAGCCAACCTCCACTCACCTGGGGCCAGGCGGGCAGTCCCAGGCCAGAGCCCACCTCCCCTCACCCGGGGTCAGGCGGGCCGTCCCAGGCCAGAGCTCACCTCCACACCTCCCTCAGCCAGGCAGGCGGTCCCAGCCAGAGCCCACCTCCACCCCACCCAGGGCCAGGCAGGTGGTCCCAGGCCAGAGCTAACCTCCACTCACCTGGGGCCAGGCGGGCGGTCCCAGGCCAGAGCCCACCTCCACCCCACACAGGGCAGGCCAGGAGGTCCCAGGCCAGAGCCCACCTCCACCCCACCAATGCCCGCCGAGGGTCCCAACCACAGCCTACCTCCACCCCACCCTGGCCAGGCGGGCGGTCCCAGGCCAGAGCCAACCTCCACTCACCCGGGGCCAGGCGGGTGGTCCCAGGCCAGAGCCCACCTGCCCCACCCGGGGCCAGTCCTGCGGTCCCAGCCATAACCCAGCTCCACCCCACCCGGGACCAGGTGGGCGGTCCCAGGCCAGAGCCCACCTCCACTCACCCCCGTCAGGTGGGTGGTCCCAGGCCAAAGCCCACATGCCCCATCCCGCCTGCTGTAAGGAGCTTAGTGCGAAATCGAGGGTGGCCCGTGAGTCTCGCCGAAGGCCCAGGCCACCTCTCTTGGTGATGGACATGCCCAGTCCTGTGAGCATCAACCACACTCCACTCTGGGACAGCACGGCAGGGGCAGGACTGAGGAGCCAGGGACAGCCTCCAGAAACCCACAGCAGGCCAGCTGGCCAGGGTAGGAGGGCAGAGGTTGGCAGGTGAGCAGGGCTGAGGGGCAGTGAGCTTGGTACAGCTTGGCACCAAGGCAGAAAGGACCCCTGGCGTGGGGCCAGATCAGGAATGCGAGGTATCAGACGGTGGCATCCCCTAGGCTGCCCAATACGTGCCCAAGCCAGCACTTTGAGCAGCCAGTAAGAAAGCATTAGGCGAAGTCGGGGGTGCAGGGGCCCCTGCCAGGGCCATAGCCGTCGTGGTGTCCAGCGGCCGCAGCACTTGGAGCTCCTGGGCACACGTCCACATTCTGCCAGCCACACCTCTGCAGGGAAAGTCGGCCCAAGTCCCTAGGCCCCGTCGCCCAGGAGGGAGACCACAGATCCTGAGTCCGCACGGACACGGGCACAGGAGCGTGACTCCCACACCGCTCGTGGGGAAATCTGGGACTCAATGAATTAAAGTCCTGCCAGCGTCCACAGCATAAAAACAAAATAGATTGCCTTTTTTAAAAGAATAAAGCCCTGTCGTTTTTATCCACAGCCAAAAGCACCGGGACACAGGCCTGGCTCACCGGGCACACGGCCCTGAGGATGCCGACTGTGCAGTTGGGCAGACAGAGCGCAGCCCCGGGCGAGCACCGACACCTGCCAGCCTGCCCGTAGGACCGGAGAGGAGGCACATCAGAACACTCCAAGTGCCTGTGGAAAACGAACCAACAGGAAAGTTTACCTGGCACCAAAAACTTTTGAAATGTAACCATAAGAGAAGTCTTCAAATGTTAATGAAAAGGTGTATTATGAAAACGTCTAAAAAAAAAAAAAAAAGCCCTGCGTTCTAATATCCTTACTTTCTGACTCCATTTTCCATGAACTTTCTGGCATGGCCGTGTATGCATGCAGCTCATTCCAGGAAAGCAGTTGTGGGGTGCACAAGAAGAAGGAAAGGAAGAAAGTGGGTGTCCGCAGGCACCAGAGCGGCAAGCAGGCATGCCTGGAACCAGCAGAGCCCGAACCGCCACTGGCGACAGGAGGGTCCCTTCCGGTGTGCAGGAGAGACCCTGTGTCCTCTGAGGAGCCGCAAACATGAGGAAGCAGCCTGGTGACGGTGTGGGGCTGAAGTTGCAAGGGACTGCAGTGGAACCATGCCAGAAGCACCGGGGCCCAGGGCCAGGGACCCCATCTCCCTCAGTGCTCCATTGGCACCCAAAGAAATGCCAAGCTCTCCTCAGTTCTGGCCACGAAAACCCTCGGGCAGCCTGAGTGGCAGCTGGGTCGAGTGTCCCCTCCAGAACCAGCAGGCTGGCGGCACGGGCGGGCCTGACCCAGTTACACCATGGGAGCTGACAAGGGAGCAACTCGCGCAGGACACCTAGAACCTTAGAGACCTTGATGGTCCATGTCCTGGCTGCCCAGAACACCCAAGCTCATGCATACTTCTCTGGATTTAGTCAGCCAGGCAGGCCATGCAGAAGCGGTGATTGCTGGGGCGCTGGCTCCCTGCAAGGCCCTTGAACCTGGTGCAGGCATATGGAGGCGGGCAAGGACGAGAGCTGTGAGCGCCCCTTTGTGGAGAGCGCGAGCTCCCTGTGGGCGCATGCCAGGTGTGACAGCAGGTGCCCCAGTGGCTTCTAGCAGAAACATCAGAGGAGAGCTTAGCAACAATGCACAGGTTTAAATTAACACCTAGACCCTAAAGTGACCACTCGGTGTGCAAAAGAAACTTCTCCCTAAGAGTTGGAGAGAGTAGGCCACGCTGCGGGATCATGAGTGCGCTGCAGAGGCCCTGCTGTCACCTGCTGACCCCTTCTGCAGCCTGCACTGGGGCTAAGGCACAGGGCCCCTGCCCCAGGGAGCGGCCCATGCCCCACCTCTACTTCAGGAAGAAAGGGAGGGGCGCGAGGCCCTTGGCCTGGAGCCGCCCGGCTGTGCTATGGGGCTGTGCCTCCCTGCTGCCCATAGGGGCCCCAGCCTGAGTTTCTCACCCTGGCACCCATCTTCACTGGCAGAGGGCTCTGGCCTCAGGACACCACCAGCAGCACCCTGGCACCTGACACCCCGGCACCTG
>NW_024465257.1:0-9773 GCF_017591425.1 Ochotona curzoniae
GTTGGCAACGCCTGCATCGCCACATACTTCCAGCCCTGGGTCAAGTGGAGGGACTAGGGTTATGAGACAGACAAGACACACAAGACACACAACACACTGAGACTCATTCTTGTGAAGTGAAGTCCTTTATTCAAAGTCGAACTCTCTTATATAGTTTGCTTGGCCCCTCCCAGGATCTTCCCAATGGTTAAGAAACACCTAAGCTCCCCCAAGGACATGCAAAAAGGGGAAGCAGGAAGGAGGGAAATTGCAGTCAGGACATGCAAGAATGGGAGGCAGGAAGGAGGGAAATTGCAGTCAAGCCACGGGCTAAATGTATCAGGCCATGATTGCCCTTCCTGTTACACCTTGGAGAAACAAGCTGTGCTGTGGAGTTAACCCTTGGGAGACCCGGCCGTGCATGTCCCCCTTTTTTTGTTTTTAATGGACACCTGTCTTAGGTTGTCCAGCAGTCAGTTGATGCCTTACCCGTCATGGGGAGCCCCACCCGGGGCATGTGGGATCCCTGTCTTAGGTTGGTCATCAGCTCTGCCAAATCTTACCCGTCTCTGGCTGCCCATTACACATCATGCTCAACCAGAATTGAGCTCTAGGATTTTCCACAGCTAAAGTCATCACAGTTTGTCAAATGATGACCTGCTCCGGGGCTTGTTGCCTGCATAGGCGGCAGAGAAGAGTAAACAGTACTGCAATCATGGCTACCAACCATCAGTCCCAAGACTAAGACTCTGCTCCATTCCTTAAACATCCATGCTGCCAGTTAATGCCATTTACAATAACTTTCCCAACATGAGGGTCACTCGAGTCTTAACAATGTTCAAATATTGTTGAAAATACTAACAATCAAGAATCTCACAGAGCTAAAATGTTACATGTATACCACAATTTTAGCAGGAACCGGAGACCCCAACTACTTATCATCCCATCTGGCTCAAACAGAAAATGGATCCCAAAAGTTCTTAGGGAAAGGGGCATAGTCATCAGCTCTTAGCTTCTTCCTGGTGAGTGGGGGGTGCAGTTGGGTAACAGCAGCAGTTGGGGGTCAGTCCATCTAGTGGTTCCTGCTAGAAGGCAGAAGTCATCAGGTGTTTGATGTACGTCCTGGTGCTTGAGAGGCTTCTCTTTCGGAACCATTCAGCTGCACAGACTTTGTAGGTCCTGAGAAAACAGAAATAGACATGCCTCTCCAAGAGCTTAATCATGTATCCATATATTATTTCCAAAAGGATTTAACTTAGCAATTCACATATATGAATATTTTCATCTATAAGCCAATTAGGATAGACTACATAGCTTGCCACATAAGCATGTACATGTATATCAGATAACACACTATAAAACAAAACTGCTTTTGTAACAGCTACTTGAGAATTCTCTTAAGTGTGTTAAAATTACCAATTGTTTAGAATTATATTCTGCTTTTAATAATCTGCATAAACCATACCTAAATTTACTATTACATTTTAGCAATGCCCCCCAATTTTTTTTTTAACAGATTGAATCAGTTGTCTGTCCTACAATTAACTTTACCAACTGAAAGATACAACCTTTGAAACACATTCTTCTGACTTTGAGGCTGCTAGGGGCCATCTAGAAATCCCAAAACCAGAAGAGTTCTGGGACTCCACTTCCCTGGACTCACAGTTTGTCAATTCTGCAAGTCAACTATACAATTCCCAAATTTATAGTAGATCTGAAAAAATACAAAATCAGAGCAGGCAGGTCCTCCCGGCTCTCTGGGCACTCACCATGTGCGTAGCCTCATCTCACCGGGGCACAGGCAGAGCCCCAAGGCCTGCCCCTTGAGAAGAGGCCTTCTTGGGCATCACACGCTCTAGTCAGCTAATGGTGGAGGCAGGCCAATTTTATAATCAGGAAACATCTGATAATCCAAATTATTTTGAATGAGAATTACACTACTCAAATTTTTGTCTCAATCTTTGAGAGTTCCAGGGATCCTACTAGAACGCTCAAAGTCATGAGACTTGGTTTAGAACTCTGAAGAATTTAGAGGTCCAAATGAGTTAAACAATAAAATACTGGTATGTATGCTCAATGCCAAGACAACACTGTAAGCTGAAGATCAAATATCATAGAAGAAAACATCATACGAACTTTTCCCCAGTGGAGGTGGGGAGTCTGGTCTGGCCAGGGCCTATTGAATTTGTTAGACCTCTCTAAAATTATTTACCAGGAGAAAGAAAGGGGGTAGGTCATCGTCCGTCACATCTTGTCTGTCAGTCAGTCACACACGCACCCAGTTCTGAACAAGAACAACTTAACAACTCAAGACAAAGACAGAACTGGAGAAAGAATATTAAAACAAAATCTAGTTTTTGTCCAGACAAAAATAACAGAACACCAATAATAGTGACTAAACATATGCACAAACACATCAGAACAGAGACATACAAATCTTAAACCCTTTGCAATCGCGATTTCCAAACTCTTCTTTGACATACTTTAACCTGGAGATATTTTATAGAACAAGTACTTAGGTTCCTCTCATGCTTTAGGTTAATTCAACAGTGGACCACTTTACATCAGATTATTTTTGTTAAATTAAGTTGCAGAACACGTGTCTTTCTTTCATTTTTTTTTCTTTCTTACCCTTTTTTTCTTTTTTTTCTTTTATTTTGAATCTATCTTGCTTGAATTGCTTAACTCTCCGGTCAGCCTGTACTGACCAACAGCATTCCTCATTTTATGTAGAAGTTCTTCAAGCTTGGTGTCCAATTTATCCTGGGAGAAGGCTGAACCCATTTTATAGTCCTTTTCACAGGACAAATTAAACACCAAAACCTAACTATACTTCAAAATAAACCTAAAACCTAACTATGCCTCAAAAAAAATCTAAAACATTAACTATACTTCAAAATAAATCTTAAACCTACCTATATTTCAAAATAAAACTCCCTTTCCTACCAGTTTAGGAAAGACTTACAATACGTCCCACTTACCTGCTGGCCAGCCTCCTGGGGCGACCCTTCGTCGTGTATCCTCTCTTTCTCGATCTCGGTGGAACCTCCATTTGTTGGCAACGCCTGCATCGCCACATACTTCCAGCCCTGAGTCAAGTGGAAGGACTAGGGTTATGAGACAGACAAGACACACAAGACACACAACACACTGAGACTCATTCTTGTGAAGTGAAGTCCTTTATTCAAAGTCGAACTCTCTTATATAGTTTGCTTGGCCCCTCCCAGGATCTTCCCAATGGTTAAGAAACACCTAAGCTCCCCCAAGGACATGCAAAAAGGGGAAGCAGGAAGGAGGGAAATTGCAGTCAGGACGTGCAAGAATGGGAGGCAGGAAGGAGGGAAATTGCAGTCAAGCCACGGGCTAAATGTATCAGGCCATGATTGCCCTTCCTGTTACACCTTGGAGAAACAAGCTGTGCTGTGGAGTTAACCCTTGGGAGACCAGGCCATGCACAAATGTGATTTCAATTTAGCAAAAACAAAGACTTCTCAAAACTAGGGAAAAGTTATAGAGAGACTCAAGTACAGGGAGAGAGAGAGAGAAAGAGAGAGAGAGAGCAGGACAGAGAGAGAGGGAGAGATCACCAGCTACTGTTTTAACACCAAAGGCTTCAGGAGGGCCTAGCACGGCAGCCTAGTGGCTAAAATCCTCACCTTGGACAAGCTGAGATCAAATATGAGCATCACTTCATGTCCTGACTGATCCACCTGCCTTCCACCTTCCTGCTTGTGGCCTGGAGAAGCAGTTGAGGACAACCTCAATCCTTGGGGTGCTACAGCCAAAATGGGGACCAGAAAGAAGTTCCTGATGTTAATTTTTACATTGAAACATCTTGGCCTATTGTGGTCACTTGGGATTGAATCAAAAGACAGACACACTTCCTCTCTGTCTCTTTTCCTCTTTGTTTTTAAGATGTCATATATATATATGAGATTACATATTTATTATATTATGTTATATTATATTATATCATGTTGGGGGCACTGACCATTTCCTGCCCTGTGATTGGCCCTTTGCCCTGATTGGTGTGCCTTGGTTCTCTTTAAGTTGATTGGTCAAGTTTGACAGTTAAGCGGGGGGCTTGGCGGGGGAGGGGCTGGAGCGTAACAGATATAACGGTGATAACGGTCAACGGACAACGGTCACGACGGGACGGAAGAGGAGAATAAAAGCGCCTTGGAGACTCTCTCAAGTGTCGGGTGATTTCTTCCGCGGGACGGGAGGACCCCCGATATTTGGTACCGTGACTCGGATAGAATATATCTGGTGCTGTGACTCGGATAGAAAGAAGATAACTGGCGCTGTGAATCGATAGAAGTCAGCTGGTGAACGCCAGGAAGGTAAGCTGAGCAGATCCCTCAGGGAGCCGCTTAGAGCGGGGAATTAGTTTACAACTGAGCTTTTTGCTCAGGAAGCCGCAGCAGCGGGGGGCCCATTTAAGCTGAGGTTTCAGGTTACCTCAGGGAGCCGCTGATAGCAGCGGGGACGTGCACGTCAAGTTCGCGGATTAGCGACGAGCCAAGTTCGCAGGGTAGCGACGAGTCGAGTTAGTCAAGTTCGCGGGTAGCGACGAGTCGAGTTAGTCAAGTTTGCAGGTAGCGACCATTAAAGCTGGGTTTGCCGCCATTCACGATCGCAGTTTACCGCCATTCAGGGTCGCGGTTTGCCACCATTCACGATCGCAGTTTACCGCCATTCAGGATCGTGGTTTGCCGCCATTCACGATCGCAGTTTACCGCCATTCACGATCGCAGTTTACCGCCATTCACGATTGCAGTTTACCGCCATTCAGGATTGCGATCTAGCGCCCATTCAAGTTCGCAGTTAATGATCAATTTCTCCATTTGACAATCGGTCAAGTTTGCAAGTTAGCGAAGATCAGCGGTGTTAGAAACATGGGCAATTTAATTTCTTCAACGCAGGAAGAAGCTTCCTTAAAAGGTGGAGATAGCAGTGAAGAATACTCAGACTCAGGCAGTCAGGCGGGGGCCTCTGGTGAGGATATTGATGAACTCGCGCAGAAACTAGAGACCGCTTCAATGCAATCAAAAAGGTCTATCTGGCAGCCGGCTCCCCCTCCAGGAGACCCCCCACTCACGCCAACTGCGCTGCCCTGGCAATGCCAGGAGCGAAAGGGAGATCGAGTATGTGCCCCCTCCCCTCGGGGTACAAGTTCATGGCGCGATTTTGCCGAGGCAGGCCAAGTGTTTCCAGTTACAGAGGATAGAACACAAAATCCCCCAGTTCGTTCCTGGGTCTCAATTGATTTCAAGTTAATTAAAGATTTGAAGACCGCTGTTGATTCCTATGGTGTTCATGCCCCCTTCACCCTCGCGGTGCTGGAACAGATAGCAAGCTCAGCATTGACTCCTGATGATTGGAAAAATTTAGCTAAAGCCACCCTGTCCCCTGGACAGTATTTGGTCTGGCGGTCAGCCTGCCGCGAGTTAGCATTAGACACTGCACGCCGTAATGCCCAAGCAGGCAATCCTGCATGGGATGTAGACGTACTCCTTGGGGAAGGTGCTCGAGCGGGACAGGAAAACCAAATAGATTACCCCGAGCCTGTTTATGCCCAGATAGCCACTATAGGGCGCAATGCTTGGAGGGCCCTTCATAGCAAAGGCGATCTGCGCTTTTCCATATCTAAAGTGATCCAAGGGCCTAATGAGCCCTATGCGGACTTTGTGAGCCACCTCATGGAGGTTGCATCAAAATTGTTTTCTGATGTAGAACAAGCTATGCCATTAGTGAAGCAATTGGCCTATGAAAATGCTAATAAATGGTGTCGTGAAGCCATACGCCCTTGGAAGCATAAGGACTTGGATACATGGATTAAAATCTGTAGAGATGTGCATGATCAAGTTACAGCTGGAGTTATACAGGCAAGGGAACAGGCTAAAGTGATAATGAATGCTATGAAACAGGAGAAGGGGTTTAAAGGGCGGGATCAGATATGCTTCAGATGCGGTAAACCGGGGCACTTTAAAAGAGACTGCCGCCAAAGAGAGCCCACTCATCTTCCTCCTCAGCCTCGGCTATGCCCGAGATGTAGGAAAGGGAATCACTGGGCTAATGAGTGTCGCTCAGTGCGAGATATTTCTGGCCACCCCCTGGAAGGGAACTTTAAGCCAAAAAACGGGCAGAGGGGCCCAGCATCCCGGGGCCCCCACAGAGCATACGGGGTGCACCAGGAGCAGATAGAACAGACAACCAGGCAATACGCCGAGCCACGCCTGGAAGCGCAGGATTGGACCTCTGTGCCACCTCCCACATGGTATTAACCCCTGAGATGGGCCCACAGGCACTTGGTACTGATTTTCATGGACCACTTCCTAATGGCACAGTGGGATTGGTGTTTGGACGGAGTTCTAAGACCATGCAGGGCCTGATTGTTCACCCAGGAGTAATTGATTCTGATTATACTGGCATTGTCAAAGTTATGGTTTCTTCACCAAAGGGAATAACTGTTATAATTCCAGGAGAGCGTATTGCCCAACTGTTAGTCCTTCCTAGCTGTCATGAGAGTTGGCGGAGTCGCCATGCCACCCGTGGGGACAAAGGCTTTGGATCCTCCGGAGACGCCTTAGTTAATCTATCTGTCTCCCTCAAGGACCGACCATTGGCCACCCTTATGCTACGTGGCACCCCATTCGAAGGCCTTTTGGACACTGGGGCAGATGTCAGCATTATTAGGCAATCAGATTGGCCCAAAAAATGGCCCCTAAAGCAATCTAATCAAACCTTACGAGGCTTAGGAGTGGCTAGCCAACCACAACAGAGTGCATGTGTTATTTCCTGGGTGGACCACGAAGGTCACAAAGGGTCCTTTCAGCCTTATGTTTGTGCCATCCCTGTGACCCTATGGGGCCGGGAAGTCTTAAGTGCTATGGGACTTCGTCTTAGCAATGAGTCCTACCAAACAGGAAGCCAACAAGCATGGAATATCATAGAGAATATGGGTTATTCAGGAAAGGGTCTAGGTAAAGAAGAACAAGGAAGAATAGAACCAATCGTGGTTAGACAACACCCAGGAAGGGCAGGGTTGGGTTTTCAGCTGGGGCCACTGCGAAACAACAGCCATTGAAGATTACGTGGATATCGAATGAGCCCATATGGGTGTCGCAGTGGCCCCTAACCTCTGAAAAGTTAATGGCTGCCCAGGAGTTAGTGTTAGAACAATTATCATTGGGACGTATAATGCCTTCAGTATCTCCATGGAACACACCTATCTTTGTTATTAAAAAGAAATCAGGGAAGTGGCGGCTTTTGCATGATCTTCGGGCTATAAATGCCACTATGCAACCTATGGGTGCAGTGCAACCTGGTATGCCTTTAGCCACCGTAGTGCCTAGAGAATGGTATCTTATTGTGATTGATATTAAGGATTGCTTTTTTTCTATACCTCTACATCCACAAGATTCAGAGCGTTTTGCCTTTACTTTGCCTTCTATTAATCATCAAGGCCCAGATCAGAGATACCAATGGGTTGCACTCCCACAAGGTATGATGAATAGTCCTACTATGTGTCAACTATATGTAGCTCAAGCACTGTGCCCTGTAAGACGAAAGTTTTCTCGGCTTTGCATATATCATTATATGGATGACATTCTTGTGGCAGGAAAGCAGAAAGAAGAAGTGCAGGCTGCCTTAGTGTGCTTGAAGCAAGAACTGGCACGGTGGAAATTGCACATTGCCCCTGAGAAGATTCAAGAGGGCCCCAATGTAAAATATCTGGGACTACAGATGACAGCCCGTCAGGTTGCCCCATTACAGGTTAAAATCAGAATGGATGGTTTAAAGACCCTTAATGATTTCCAACAGGTACTGGAGTATATTAATTGGATCCGACCATATTTTTGTATATCTCATTGCCTTCAGGCTTTTGCAGCCTGGGGAGTCCCCCAGTGTTATAAGACTGATAATGGACCTGCCTATGCAGCCAAAGCATTTGATAAGTTTTGTTTTGAATTTGCAATTAAACACTCTACTGGCATCCCATATAATCCCACAGGTCAGGCTGTGGTAGAGCGTGCCCATGCAACTCTCAAAGCATTATTAATAAAACAAAAAGGGGGAGTAGGAGCCACCCTATATCCCAAAAGTCCTAAACATCAATTGGCTTTAGTTACTTATATTTTTAACTTTTTGATTCTGGATTTGGATGGCCATTCTGCTGCCGAACGCCACACTGTTGGCGCAGGCCCCTGCAAAGACTGGGTGATGTGGAAGGATGTTTTAACAAAACAATGGATGGGCCCGCATCCTGTCTTACGACGGACGCGAGGAGCGGTTTGTGTTTTTCCGCAGGATTCTGATGGACCGGTGTGGGTGCCAGAACGTTTGACGCAAGTGATAAGAAAGCCGGAGCAAGATGAACCTGTGGACGTGGTGGATGCTGACCAGCCTGATGTTCATTCAGATACCGAGAGGAGACAGCCAGAATCTCCAGCTAAAACTGCACCATAAAAGGGGTGCAGCAAATATTGACTCGCTGTCTAGGGCCTTGGAAATGGCCCCCAGAATGAACTGCTGTCAAAGTACTGTGACTCCTAGAAGAGTAGCACCTGATCTTGCTGTGACCAATTTATTTCCTACCTGTTCAAATTGTGCCTTTGTGGGGTATAACTATATATATGGTAACCCTGTTCAATCTGTTTCTGCTCAGTCTTGGAATGTCTGGGTACTTTGCACTAAAAGGGGTGGGTGTTCAGATATATCAGCTTTTGCATTTATTGATAAGGTAGTGATAAGAAATTGTAATTATAGTAGTAGTAGTTCTAGAATATGGGAAGAAAATGTTAAAGTTAATTGCAGTTGTTATGTTATCTATAATGCTATTTATGTATGTGTACAAGCTCCATTTATGTTTATTGTTAATTGCTCTGTAGTTAAGTGAGCCCTTAACCAGTGTTGGAATGGCTCTGGCACTGTGGTGCTGGTACGCATTCCACAACTTATTTCCATCATATGGGGACCTCCTGTGTGCTTAGTCTACCTGGAATGTGTGTCACTCCCTCTATTGTCACCAATGGTTCCCGAGCACTGAATTTGTCCAGAGAATTATCCGCTACGCTATCCCCTAGTGGAAGCTGGTCCATACGACAAAAGTAGAGATTGCCACAGTAAAGCAATGGACAAATTGCATACTAAAGGATCTTTCCTTTGCACACCAATGGGCTGGTATAGTAGCCATGGGCCTTATATCATTCTTTGGGGTCTGTGGATGCTTCATCCTTGAGCACAGCGTCAGCAGCAGTAACAGCAGCTGCTAGTGCAAGCTGTGCTTGCCCTTCACAGCAGATAATCCCTAAAAGTCTGGCTAGGCATGCTGGACCGGTAGCCAGAGACGGGTAAGTATCCGATATGGCTTCACCAACCTAAGACAGGTGCCACGTTCCTAGCCACGTGGTTAGCCCATGATGGGTAAGGGGAGCCTGAACTCGGAACACCTAAGACAGGCACGGTCCCTTGCTTAATAAAACAAGAAGGGGGAGCTGTTGGGGGCACTGACCATTTCCTGCCCTGTGATTGGCCCTTTGCCCTGATTGGTGTGTCTTGGTTCTCTTTAAGTTGATTGGTCAAGTTTGACAGTTAAGTGGGGGGCTTGGCGGGGGAGGGGCTGGAGCGTAACAGATATAACGGTGATAACGGTCAAAGGACGACGGTCACGACGGGACGGAAGAGGAGAATAAAAGCGCCTTGGAGACTCTCTCAAGTGTCGGGTGATTTCTTCCGCGGGACGGGAGGACCCCCGATATTTGGTACCGTGACTCGGATAGAATATAATA
>NW_024465258.1:0-2331 GCF_017591425.1 Ochotona curzoniae
ATTTAAACCTCCAGCAGTCTCCTGGCAGCTGGTGGGTCTCAGGACGGGGCGTCTCATGCCTGGATCCCGGACGGCCGCCATGGGCACATGGTGAGCCGTTCTCCCCGGGCGGCCAGTGCGCCATTGGTGCCAGGCTCCGCCTGCTGGCCGCCCAGCCCGGGAACTCTGGGGATTTGGTTCTTTGAGTTGCTGCTTAATTAGCTCCAGGTTGAACCCATTGTGCTTCTTGGACCTGAAACAGGCAGTAACTCTTCCTTAGCAAAACTTGTAATCACTAATAATGCTGAGCACCAAATACCAGTCATGCAGAAGCTATGGCTTGGGGCTTGTCCTGCACAAGTAGCTCCAACAGCTGGCCAAAGTGTCAACTGGTAATGGAACAGAGTAGATTAGGCACGACTGAGCAAACCTTAGCCCACAAGTAAAACTAGAAACCAGGAGGGAGCAGAGGTCATGCCGAGCTAGGCTCTTGTACCTGCTGGTCTGTGGGAGCCTGGGACGCTAAGCCACAGTGTCTAAGGCAGAGTTCGGGACAGGGGAGGGGCTGTGCCAAGCTGAGTCAGAGCATCCATTGGCAGGCATGTGATCTATGGCTGGGAACAGACCCGGTTGGGGAGCAAAGGGGACAACCCTAGCTGGGCTGAGGTTCCCACCAAGAGGCGCATGGCCTGGAAGGGGGCTGCGTTCTGATCTGGAAACAGTTGTAGTCTCCCTTGGCACAAGTGTGGACTGGGATTGAATGCACCGAACTGGGCCGGACCCCGACTCCCCCTGGTGTTCTGGAGGACCAGGGCAGATGTGGGATGGACTACGCAAGGTCTCAAACCCCTACTGAGCCATGTGTGAGCCATACGTGGGTATGGGCAAACCATGTCTGGGCTGGAACATCCAACAGCAAGAACCAGATTGGGTTGAAGGCCAGTCAGGAAAAGCCACAGTTCCTGCTATGACAGGAGGTGGACTGAGTAGGGTTGGCTCATGGACCCACTGGTAAGCGTGAAACCTGGCATTGGGAGAGGTTCTGATGGAGGAGCCTGGGCAACTCCTCTGGCAGGGCACAGACCCAGCAGGTAAACGCAAGAAACATGATAGGAAACAGCCCAGAAAAGGCCATGGAAAACTACCCACTGGCATACAATTGGCAGACGTGGGGGCAAGACCAGGCTGAATCTGTCCACGTCATCCACTGGCAAATCCAGGCACCAGTGTGGGTTGACCCAGGTTCGGTCGCAACAAAGACTAGTGCACATTATGGAATGCCGAGGTGAGGTTGCCTGTACCGGAAGGGACCGCAGCGCCCAACCAGCCTGAGAACAAGAAAGGAAAAGGGCAGAGCTGGCAGGGGAATAAGGGGTGGTTCCTTTGCTGGACAGCTACTTCCACAGGAGAGCATGGGCTGGGATGGGGGCAGACCAGACTAGGCAGAGCTACCACACCTGTGCGCCTCATGTGGACTAGATCAGGGAAAGGCCAGGCTGGGCGGATTATTCCTACTGGTGCAAACAAAATTAAAGTGGGCGAGGTTTGTTTGGGCAGCATCAACTGGAATCTGGGAGTGGGAGAGGCCTGGGAGGGAAATAGTGGGCTCATCCCTCTTTGGTTACCACTTCCATGGGAGGACATAAAACTAAGACAGCGGCTGGGGTGGAATGGGATGTGGGACAGACTGGATTACTGCTACACTTACTGGCAAACCAGGGTAGGGGGTGGGCCTGGTTGGGGTTATTGTGGGTCGCTCCAACCTAGGCTGCAGCTCCTGCTGGTTTATGTGAGGGCCAAGTATGTGCTGGGCAGAACCAGGCTGGACTGCAACACCCATTGGTTCCAGTGGAAGTCGGGAGTGAAAACAGAACCAACCCAGGAATTGCAACCACCAGCTGATTGGAGCGATGGACGGTGCCAGGCCCTGTACTTGTTAGCACATACAAGAAGTTTCTTTGGAGATCTTCCTAATCTAAATGCTGGACTCAGAACCCTAACGAAGAAAAGAGAGAAGACAGAACAGGTCAACCAACCATCTCAGCTATGATGGACTATGTCAATCAGTGGATTTTTCAAAGATCTCATAGTGCTTGGAGTGGCAAGATTGACAGTGATTCATAACTGTGGCAATATCAAGACCACTTGAGCAAGAACCTCAGAGCATGCCCTATATCCGGGACCTGGGGAGGGTGGGAAATTGGGTGGGCTTTTCCCTTAAATACCCCCCTTTGAATATGAAGCTAACAATATGGAAAACATACTAGTATTATCCACTTTCCTGTAGCCCTTGAACCTTCTTACCCTAATTAACTATGTAAAGAATGTCAAAAAAAATTTATTAATAAGAAA